>NC_061516.1:26600000-26722500 GCF_022379125.1 Scophthalmus maximus | reverse complement strand
CTGACGCTCCACCCTGCCCAGGTGTCCCTGACTCTGCCCACCCTCAGACTCAGCTACTCCGTAGACCTGCTGCCACTGCTCACTGACCTGGGTGAGTCCACAACCAGAACCAGGTCCAGGTCCGACAATCGATGACCTTTGAATTCAAACAGATGAGGAGGCAGATTTACTGTGAGCACCAATGTTGGACCAATAAAGATATGATTGGTTCAATTACCAAATAAGTTTTGAGGAACCAGACATTTTCTTTGTGTTTCTACAAGACAGGAAAGTAGTTCATCTCACGTCATCTCACGATCTGACAGCTTGTAAATGGTTTATTCTAAAGAACTTACTCTTTCAGTCCAACCCTTTCCAGTCCAACACTTCAGAACTTAAAATATTTGATCATGTGCTACAGCAGCTGTCAGAGTAAAGTATGGATGTGTTCATCAGGGCAATAAATGAGACTAAAGGGTTGCCTTCTTCAAAGCTATTCTGATCTTCATCTTTTCTGTCCTTCCACTCCCTCCCTCCCTCCCTTCCTGCAGGTCTCTCTGAATGGCTGGACAACCCGGAGCTGGAGAAGATCTCAACTCAATCCGTCAAGCTCAGCAGCGCCAATCACAAGGTCGTCATGGAGACGGCACCTGAAGGCAACCAGTACCCCAGTGCCGCCTCGACACCCGGCCACCTGTCGTACCGGGTGGACCGGCCCTTCCTCTACCTGATCCGGGACGAGGCGTCAGGGGCGCTCCTCTTCATCGGCAGGGTGGTCAACCCCAAGGACCTGAGGATATAACACATAAACACACGCTTGTGTAATGCCTACCCCAACTTCTTACCCTGACCTCATACATCACAGCTAACTCCCTGCCTACCCCAGCTCCTTACCTTAACCTCATGCCTCACAGCTAACTCCCTGCCTACCCCAGCATCTTGCCCTAACCTCATGCACCACAGCTAACTCCCTGCCTACCCCAGCTCCTTACCTTAACCTCATGCCTCACAGCTAACTCCCTGCCTACCCCAGCTCCTTACCCTAACCTCATGCATCACAGCTAACTCCCTGCCTACCCCAGCATCTTGCCCTAACCTCATGCACCACAGCTAACTCCCTGCCTACCCCTCACCCTTAATTCCCCTTTAACCCACACCTATCCTAAACCTGATTCCAACCTGAACCCTAAAACCAAGTATTAACCCTCAAACAGCCTTTGAAGTTGTGAGGACCCCAAAAAATGTCCCCACTCCTAAGATCTAAAACTCTCTTTATGGTCCTCACAAAGACATACAATACACAGTACACACACACACACACACACACACACACACACACACACACACAAACACACACACACACACACACACACACACACACACACACACACACACACACACACACACAAACACACACACACACACACACACACACACACACACACACACACTCTTAGCAGGTCCTAGGAGGGATCGCAGGTATTTGCCCTGCGTTTGTGGCGGCAGATGTCTGAGGTTAATTGATTTGATTTTACATGACTTTTACTTTTCATGTTGAAACTTGTTTGCGTGATCATGTTAATCTGACAGGACGCTCAAACACACTGACGATACCAAAGGACAATTTTTTTCGTTTGTTTAATCAAATATTGTCATTTTGTGTTAAAGGAAATAAATACGACAATAAAACCATTGTCTCTTGTTGTGCGGCATAATCATGGTGATTTGTTTCATTTCGACATCCCCATATACAAACTTTTTACATTCCTACGTGTTTTCATCACGTCAAGCCCAGTTTGTCTGGAAGGATCCGTCACATAGTGTGACATTTGTCTGAAGGGTGTGAAAGTGGATGAGAATGTTTTAGCTTTAACTCAGAGTTCACCTCTCATTTCACATATAAATGTAATGTTGTCAATTGGAAGTAATGAAGAAAGAAGGAGGCAGTGGGTCTGTGCCGGGCCGTCGCTTGTAGAGTAAACAAGGTGACAATGTCAGAGTTTTACCTCCAACAAGAAGGTGATGTGTTTCACTGGCGTTTATAGTTTGATCAGCAGGATTATGAAAAAATCAACCGATCTGATTTCCGTTAGATTGTGTGAGGGGCTTGATACATAACCAAGACTTTACAGAACAAGTGAGCAAAACGGTTCGTCACAATGGGAAAGGTGATGCTTCCCCGCACATACATTCCAGCACAGTTCTAAAGCAAGTTTTTTAGTTTCAACAGGTTAATTTAACACATTTTTTAAGTACAACCATGATTGTATTGAACTTGTAGCTGAACGTGAACAAGTAACGTGACTTTGAAAATGCTGCTTAGATTTGTACGAATTGACAACTTGATCAGAACATAAGAAACTCACCTGAACATTCCCTCTTTAAACAAACCACACAACGAGCTGTTCAACCTGGGAACTCCAACCAACGACCAACAACCATATCGGAACAGGTGCACGTTATAGCCAGTAGGTGGCGCTGCAGCCAAAGAGTGATGAAGGCCTGAACTCCAAACTCCAAAGTATCTGAATACAACGAATACAAAACTATTACATCAGTTTTTATTTGTGTAGAAACGGAAATGACGAAACAAAGAAACATGAAACTGACAAACAGTAAATTTCTTGCCGTGAAACATTCTGGTGTGAAACTGGAGTCGAGACGGGAACGTTCGCTTCTCTCCTCCATGATTTATCCACACGAGTCTCCTCCGCCCACATTCCAACAAATCACACTGTTTGTTTTCCACGTTCACGACGACGTCAGCGTTTCCATACGTCCGAGTCTTCTCAGTTTGCTCCTCTGTTCCGTGGAGGAACACGTTCTACGTTCTGAGAAGTCATTTCACACAACAACACACACCCTGATGAAATGTTCCAATTCAGGACAAAAACAAACTAAAGGGGAGATAATACTGAAAATCAGACGTGGAGCTGATTTCATGAGTGTGTGTATGTCGTCATGGTAACGTTAGAATGAGTCTCCAGGGAATTAACGTATGTCAGTGTAACGTCCTCTGCAGTTCTGGAGACGCAGCTCTGTGTGTGTGTGTGTGTGTGTGTGTGTGTGTGTGTGTGTTGCACACACATGTGGTCTGGATTTTCCACATGGTCAGAGATTCCTGAAACACTTCCCGGGAGGACGTGAGCTGACGGAGGGGGAGAAGGGACAAAGGAAGAAGAAGAGGTGGGATCAGAGAAGACGATGTCTCATGAATATGAACATTAATCTCTGTGTCTCCTCCATTAGTACAACACCAGAACTCATCTGTTTCGTTTCAAGGCCTCGTGAAGCTGAGTCCTGTGTCTCTGTGTTAACCGTTTATTTGTCTTGTTACCAAACCACAATCATCATATTTCAACATCTGAGTCAGTTTTTCTTCCTGTGAAACACTTTCAACTTCATTAATCATCCTGCTTCCAGTCAGAAAGCTTTCAGGAATTTTGAACTTCCCGTGACTATGAGTTCTCAACACACCTCAGTCTCCACCAGAGGACGACAAACAGTCAGTAAACGCCTCTGAGCAACATCAGCTCCTCGGTGTCACCATGACAACATCACCCTCAGCTGCCCTGATCTTTTCAGAATGAATCTGAGCACAAATCAGATCGACGACCTTTCATCTTGTTTTTTAAATAAAACAGTTTTCCTCACAAATGTCAATTTTCTGAAAGTTGGATGTTGAGAGTGTGTGAGGGCGGAGCTGGAGTCAGGAGGTCGTTAGCCTAGCTTAGCATAAACCACTGGAAACAAAGGGATACAACTAGCCTGTCCCTTATAATACACCTCTAAAGGTGTCTTATTATTATTATTATGATTATTTTTAGGGCCCGAGTGCCAACCAGCAGGAGGCTGGCGAAGGCCCTCTTGTTTTTGCAAGGATTATTAATATTAGGGCCCGAGCTGCGACCGGCAGGAGACTGGCGAAGGCCCTCTTGTTTTTGCAAGGATTATTAATATTAGAGCCCGAGTGCCGACCAGCAGGAGGCTGGCGAAGGCCCTCTTCTTTTTGCAAGGATTATTAATATTAGGGCCCGAGCTGCGACCGGCAGGAGACTGGCGAAGGCCCTCTTGTTTTTGCAAGGATTATAAATATTAGGGCCCGAGCGGCGACCAGCAGGAGACTGGCGAAGGCCCTCTTGTCTTCTACCTACTGACAAAAGAGAATATGACTTATCTGACGAACATTATCCGATTTACATGGTGCACTCAACGCATCACGTACTCGGACGTGGGATGTGAAATCACACCCGGCCTGCGGCACGTGAACGAGGACCCGCTTGACACTGCTCGCAGTTTGAAAAACTGCACTGGACGACATGCTCTAGTTATGTTTGTTATTTTTTTCAATTTATAAAAAAAAGAAATGCAAAAACAAAGTTTCACTTTCAGTGTAGGTTAAAGTTTTAGAAGCACATTGATATCAGAGTCGAGGCACTTTGAGTGTTTTTAGTTTTCATGCATCGTGTGTTCAGGCGACCGATTTGGATCGGGTCAGTTTCCTCTGATGCACTCGACTCGTCGTGTCGGAACCTGCACAGGTTTGTTTTCCAACTGTCGCAAGCCTGTTGATGCTGGTGAGATTTCCCAGCGAGTGACGACTGAAACCTTCTGTCTGGACTCGTCTGCGAGTGACGGTGTCCCACAAACACCACACAAAAAAATGAATTCTTTAAATTCACTCAGACTGGATTTGTGGTTTCTGCTCAGCGTCTGGGGAAACGTTGTAATGTGAAGGAACGACGTCTTTTTTGGAGGCGGATGACGTCGTATCAGAAGTATTTCATTTTATTACCAGATGCATCCGGACAGACAGTTAGAAATCACACAATCTACCATTAATCTCCATGCAGAGCTTCTCTATTTAGACGAACACAGTTCATCTAATGGTTCGTCTCGTCTCGCCAAACCAGTGTCGCGTCTAATCTGAGTGTCTCCATCAACGTCAGGGTACGTTGATGTTGAAGGTACGTTCAGTACCTTTCCCCCCGGTTGTTATCTGTCCGGCTTCCTAACTAAAACCTCGGGTCCTTAGAGAAACGAGACAAAATACTGAAACACCAATAAGTGGCAAATGTGGATCATCCTCCTCTATGAGCCGTCATCCTGGTAAATCAAGAGACTGGGTCTCACGCAAGAACCGTTAGTACGAAGTGGTTTGTTCTTAAGTCGTGTGGATCCAAGCGATCGAGGAGAACTTCCCGCATTCACCGTTTTTCTCTGGTATTCTGAGATTTCTTTCAGGTACGAACAGAATTTGCATCCGGTCCAGATGTGTCGATGAGGCGGAACTGTTCCTGACAGGAAGTGTAAGCGGCGCTTTGCCTTCGCCGCTGGTCATCGAGTCGTGACTGATGAGATCAGAGGAGAGAGCGTGGCCGCGTCTGCGTCATCGTATACAAAACGTTTCTCAATTTCTGTCTTATATTAAATAAATGTGATATGGATCTTTGTGGACTCAAAATCACAACTTCTACAGAATTCTTCTCTTGGTGCTGTTCAGTGTCCTGACAGAAAATCATTGGCAAACACTGAATGGTTGTAAATTGTGAATTTCATGAAGCATATTGACAAAATGTATTTATGAAAATCATTTATGTATATTTATACAAAAATAACAATGTGAATCCAATTTGAAGATTGACCTGTTTAAAATATTTGCATTCATTGTCTCTTCGTTAAAATGTGTGATTTTCATAATAAGAGCAGTTTTCAAACAGTTTGTGTAGAAAATGACAAAAATTCACTCCAAAGATAATATCAAATCTTAAAATTAACAACCAAATGTTGCATTTTTTAACTTACCTTTAGATATAATTATCCTTAAAAAAATATAATATGATAATGAAAGAAAGTAGCTGATGGTGAGTCACATGATTCTTTTCACAGTTATGTGTGCTGCAGCTTTAAATCTGAAATTGTGGGTTTAATCAGAAATGTCAAACTAGTTTTCCCAGTGACTTGAAGGCATCATCCAGTGGCCATCGGATTTCACATTTGTAAAAGTAGAATATGACGAATCATGTGAAAATATATGTATGAGTAAGCTTATGTACAATCAGATCAGTGACTCACTGAGCATGTGGCATGTCTGGAATAAAGAAAACACAATGTCAAAAGTATCAAAGCTTCATTCCATCAGGTGACGCTTCATATCCAACTCTCTCTCGACACACAGCAGCAGCGTTCACTTTGAAAACTCCTCAACTCTTCCTCCGTCCCGTCCTTCAGACTATTCCTCTGCGTCCTCTGGTTTTCTGTCTTCAGGTCTTGACGCCCAACAGTTCTTTTTCTTTCGACGCAGCGTCCTCGGCTGCTTTCTGCCCGGTCACCAGCGCGTAGCCCGCCCTCCCGTCCGGCTGCGCTTCCTGACGCCGGCTCGCTCGACGCAGGACCACGATGGTGAGCAGGAAGCAGAGCAGCCCGCCGCACACGAAGAAGACCTGCACACCCAGAAACCTGCACACAGACGCGAAGAGGGTCAAGGACTTTGGACCAGGACCAGTCTGAAGACTGAGAACCAGGACTGTCCAGGATCAAAACCAGAACAAACCGTTAACTCAGTAAGATTCTCACTGGGACTCTGTGAGAATAGTGTTCTTCCAGCTGAAGCGGAAAGTTCAGAGAAGTAGAAACAAGATGAACATTTTTAAATTGTTGACATTTGATCGATGTCAATCAACCGTTGTCTTTTGATGCGACACGTTGTTTTTGCCTCTTTTACACCGTTTCTCCAGTTCCAGATCAAAAGAGATCTTCCCTCCGTCACCGTCGTCAGACGTCCTGACGTCGTATCAGACATGGACGATCAAACGCTTTTGAGTGTGAGGAAGTTGGACGCTAGCTTTAGCCCCAGTTAGCACAACCGCTCTGTGTGGTCGTGTGTGTGTGTGTGTGTGTGTGTGTGTGTGTGACTCACCGCTGTCTGAAGTGGTCCAGGTTGTAGTAGAGGCAGGACGTCTGCTTGCCGCACTTCTTGCCCCACAGGATGCAGGTGGTGTCGATGACGCTGCCGTACAGCACCGGGCCGGGCATGAACGCTGCACGGGGTCACATGACACGGACGTGTGATTTACAGGGGGAGCAGGGATCTGACTTGACAAAGATAAAATTGTTTAGGAAAAGGGAAACTGTGCCTTGTTGCCTTGGCATTTAGAGAAATGATTCCGATTCATCCTCTGGGGAACATGAATATCTGCCCATCGTCGTGTAGCTTCTCTCATCACATCCTTCACTTCTTCTTCAATTCATTTACATTTCGCCAAACATAGAATCTCATGTGCAAACACTCTCAGAGCTGAATTAAAACTGATGACGATCAACAGATACTGTTGGTCAGTGAACTGACAACCCTCGACCTCAGACCTCGTGTGCCTTGCTCACGGTTCTGAGGGAAACTGCGTCTCTGAGCGGCTAATTGAAGGCGTCGACTCACCGAGCACTCGGAACAGCATGTACTGAACTCCCACCGCGAAAGACTTGTCCTCTGCCGGCACCGTCCTGCAGCAGAGACACAAACAACACCGTCATGAAAACCATGATGATGATGAGGATGAGGATGAAGAAGACGCCTTGTCTCCTTTGACCTGTCGTGTGACTGTGACTCACATCATGGATTCCTATTCCGAGACCCGACTGTCAAGCTGCACCAAATCTCACACACTCATAGAATCAGTCACTAAATGTAAGTAAATGTCTTATGTACTTAATGTACTTCAGTGTTCGTGTCACGTGTTCATACCTGAGTATCATCATGTACGACGGTGTCTGGGATAAGGAGGCAACGAAGCTGGTGATGCCCAGCAGAACCATGAAGGGGCGGAGGAGGTGGGCACATCCACTGCCGCAGGTTCCAGGGGCGGCGGAGCCAAGACCACCGACACACCGACACTCAGTGTAGTTCTGCACCAACAAAGACGTGGTCAGGACACAAGCTGAGGTCACGCCCTCTGCAGGCTAAAGTCCTCGTAGTAATAATACACAGTTAGACAGTGCATGAGAAGACATCGAAATTATACAGTCAAATGTAAAACCAGGAATATGAGATAAGAATTTAAGTTGATTTGAAACAAGTTTGTATTTTTACAACCTTTTCTATGGTCAAGGGGAAGAAAAAGAATGGGGCACAGAATCGAGCCTTGTGGAACACCGCAAGAACTTTCATAGACCAGGAAAATGAACACCAAAAATACATCATCCCTGCAGCGCTTTATTAAGTGCCGTGTGAGTCCAAATGAGGAAGTCAGTTAAGTTAAATGACAAAACAAATCTTACTGTGACTTTGTCGTTGGTGTCCATCTCCATGGCGCCACAGCCGGCGTGACAGGGAGACCTGAACTCCACCCCGTCCGAACCACAGACCGGGTTGAAGGCGTCCTGAGGACACCCACAGCTGGAGGTGCACGACACCGCATCAGTGCTGAAAACACACACACACACACATTATTAATATCGATTTGTTTATTGTAACTGCCCTAAGACCTGATGGTAGTAAAACTAGTTTTTTCTTCAATCAGTAGTAAAAAATCAGTTCCCTGACAGCAGAGATATCAGCAGTGAAATTATTTCCCTTCCAGTCATGATATAAATTCCCAACCTCTAGTGAAACTAATTCCCTGACAGAAGTGAAAGTTAATCCGTATTTGCAGTAAAATTAAGTCTGTGTTCATGACGATAATTCTGTTAGTAAAATAAATATGAATTGATTCTACTGCGAGTAGTCAAATCTGCGGTTCATTTAGTTCCCCGTTAGCTTCCAAACACATTAATGTTGGTTCTCTCTCTTGAGTGAAACAGAGGTGGCGAGACGACAAGGATCGTGTTGGACACAGTACCCGGGAGGAAAGACCCCGGCGACCCTCTGCGTGGGGCAGCCAATAAGCAGAAGCGGCATGGCAGAGAAGGTGCAGAGCAGGATGGCGATGGTGCACAACTTGCTGGCACCGCTGACCGAAAGACAAAACCTTCGCATCAGAATTCCACCCATGATGGTGCCAAGCACCGCCATGGGGATACCTACTGCTCCTGAAAGAAAGAAATCAGGAAGACAGATGCTTCAGTTGCATTTATCAACTAACTGTCTTCAGTTGACCGATCATTGCTTCATCTTAGCTCTTTAACTGCCGTCACACTGCAGTAAGTGAATCCCACCTATCATCATGGTGGAGAAGGAGACGGTCTGGCTGAACTGCCTCTCGATGAACTTGGCCATGAAGGTGGCGAGGCCGGAGAGCAGCGCCGCCAAGTTGACCTGCGCCAGAGCCACCAGCAGGTAGACGGGACTCCGCAGCGTCCGCAGGGCGATACGAGGAAAGCCTGGAGGACAGCGATTGGACAGTGAATCCAACGGATCAGAGACGTTTACCCACAAAGGGTCAGTTCACCCAAATTAACAAGACGACAATTTCCGCAGAAGTTCGGGTTTAAGTTGTCAGCTGTTTGGTTCCGCTCGTCAGACACAGTTTCCCTGTTACAGCGACTTTCAGTGTGGACGAGACAGATATCTCATAAAACTCAAAGTCTCACTCTAAAGCATATATAACATTTTCAAATATTAGATTTTTGGTTGTGTTTTCCTTTTTTTCCACTGTAATTTCCAAACTGATGATAAAAAGAAGTAGAGTTAGAATCTGGATGAACTCAGCATCACATCTTAAATGCACAATATGTTATTTTCTGCCTCCAGGGGGTGACTCAATAAAACAACAGCAACAGAGTTTGGAGGTTTGGTTTGTTGAGGTGGTGAAGCAGTGTGGGATCATGGGAGTTGTAGTTATTATGATTCCTTCCGTGTTCCTGGTTCAGGAGCTGAATTCCAATCAGAGGTTTCCTCCTAGTAGCTTCACTTTCAACACCAGTGTTCACAGACACAGGACGTCTCTGAGCGGCTGCTGCTGAGCAGTTGCTAACGTTTGCTCAGCTCGTTTCTCTGATAACTTCCGAAGTCCCACGACTCAAATCCTTCTTCAGCCTGAAATACAGAGTCAAGAACCATGAAGACCTAAAAAGTTTGTGGTAAAGATGGGACTTCAAACTGCAACGAAAGTCCATTTGGACTCTTCTGGCAGACAAACACAACACTGCACACATCACACGCGACTGCATTGTAACTACACATTTCTCCAGGGTTGAAACTGCGTGACCCTTGTTCAGTGTCGATGGCCTTCAGCTGCCTCTGCTGCAGCTTCATCAGACAGAAAAAACAGAAGAGGAAAAGCAGACTCTTACTTTTGAGGAACTGGGGGAGGGAGAGTTCCTGCAGCTGGTTTGTCTCCTGATGCTTACTGTCCGGTCGGGTCTCCACATCGTCTGCGCCGTCCTGGACAAATGTGGAAGGAAAAGGATCAAAGACTGGACATGTTTATTTGCTTCAGGATTCGAAACCCCGCCGTCTGCAGCTGCTGCCACTTTCAGGAAGTCTGCTACTGCACAGAGGTTTAAACTCAAGGCTGTGTAAAGAAAAGCCCTGTGTCCTCGCAATGAGAACTGACGGGATCGGGCTCTGATAGATGAGCATCATGTGGTAATGAGACAAAGCTGAGTGTTGAGGCGAAGAGGCTCAAACCTGCTGCAGACGTCAACATGTGAACTGTGAGAAAGTCTCGCCGCGGCAGCCATCTTGGCAACAGCTGACAGACAGTTATCTGGATCCAAGAAGACCAGACCTGGAGCCATGACTGCCCTTTGATTGGTCACCAGGAAATTACTGCTAATGATTAATGTATAGAATCATTGATTATTGCATAGAATCATTAGTCAAATCTTTGTGGACTTTGACTTGATTGGCTTGATATGTTTCCTGGTTGGCTGTTATGAAAGAGACGATTGGCTTTATTGGCAGTGGGGGTCGCTTGGGTTGTTTCGTACGACCGCCATCTTCCGCGTTTCAGACTCATGTTGGGTGGCGTGTGTGCTACATTGAACTGATATTGGTGGGTTGATGCTCAGTGTAGTTCATGGTGACGCTTCCAGGATGTGATGAAGAAATATTGATGATCGAGGAACCTGATTGTGGAATTGGTTTGTCGAGAATTGAGGCAACTGGTGCCAGGAGGGTTACATAACGCTGTTCTGAAATGACTCCCCGGCTACAAATAAACTCTCACAGCAGCCAATGTTTCACTGAACATTAAAACAGACCTCAGTAATACTTCCACTTTTGAGATCACTTCACGTGAGAGCTAAAGTACGTTCAGATCATGAGAGGGTTTTTGTGAAAAAGCAACAAAGCTCAGTGAAAACTTCTGACACTGGAACCAGCGTCTGTCCGTCTTATTGTATTGATCTCATCATGTGGAGAGGGGGATGCTTCATGCTCCAGGGAAGATCAACTCAAGAGTTTGAAAGTGAAAGTGCTGCCGACAGACGGAGTGGGTGGAAGTTGAGATGGAATTCTGTTGAGCAATCGTTGGATCAGTGTTTTGTTGAAATTTGGCTGATGAATTATGTGCAGAGAGTTGAACTTTCTCTTTGCTTTTGGGACTTTGACAAAACAAAATGAAGCTGTTTGAACTTGTTCAGTTGAGTTGCAGAACGTGTTTTATATTTCGTGTTGTGTGTCGCTCCTGTCTGTTGTCTGTTTGTTTGTTTGTCACAAAACACCACAGAACAGATTTCTTTGAAACCTTACTGGAAAGATGAAACATGGGCCAAGAACAAATCCATTACATTTTTGTCTGGATCTGGGATTTTTTTGTAATCCTGCAAGCAATGAGGAGTTCCAGGCCTGTAAAGTCGACCTGTCCTGAGGCAGCAACCTTTCCTCCGCCGCGTCTCACCTCTTGGGGCATGTTCCTAGGGAAGAAGAGGTAGGGCAGCGCGGTGAGGAAGACGAGGCACGACGCCACCAGGAAGCCGAGCCACCAGGCTCCGACCCAGCGCAGGTCTTTGGAGTCCAGCTCGATCTCGTCTGGAGAGGAGACAGAGCAAACGTCAGCCGCTGTCAAGCAATTCATCACCGGTCAAATGACCACAGCCAATAATCAACAGCTGTGAAAACCCAATGTGAATCTTTCAGTATATTTGTAACCATGAGCAGCAATCACATGTCAATACATGGACTATTACTGGAACATGCTTTGAGTTTCAGATCTGACAAAAAGCACACACACCAACACACACACACACACACACACACACACACACACACACACTCACACACACACACACACACATACACTCACACACACACACACACACACACACACACACACACACACACACACACACACACAGAGACACAGACACACACACACACACACACACACACACACCCACACACACAGACACACACACAGGTCCTATATATACACTCACATCCTTCTAAACATACATGTTACGCACGCATGAATAATCGCATACAGACTCCCTCCTATACATAGATCACATTATGTTATGTCCACACACACACACACACACACACACAGGGTGTAAGGTTTTTGTTTAAACATGTCTGTGACGCTGAGCTTCATTATATAAACAGAGTTTTTCATGTTCCCACATTCTCATGTTCTGATAAATAAAACTACACAGCTCGAATAATGAAGACAAGTTCTTCACACACAGTTTGAATCACTTGTCAAACAACTGAATGCCAGATGTGCAAAAGGTGAAAGGTCAATAACTCCTGCGTCGCACGACAGAGCATCAACATGATGTTTCCTGTCGTCTCTGCTCTCTGAATCGTTGGTGATTGGAGGAAATGAGCGACATTAATCACATTCACAGATTTTTATTTCGCACACTAACAGACTTGACTCTCGGGACCGTCAGCGTCCGACCGGTTGGATCTTTCAGCGCAGCGTCTCCTCACCTGGGGACAACTTGTCAAAGTCCACGTAGTAGCGCAGCATCAAGGAGCCGGTGATGAAGCCGAGCGCCGGACCGATGGTCGTCACAGCGAAGAGGATTCCTGGAAAACAAAATACTTTCAGTTCATTTTCCACACTGACAATATCAAGTCCTGTCTACATTTTAGTTCCTGTTTCTTTGTTTCTGCATGGAGGCGGTTACATGACCCTCATGAAATGTCGTGTTGAGAGAAAGTGAGTCAATGCCGTGCATGCCGACCTCTGACTGGCGGCCACAAGTTCATTTTCACACATCTGTGACGAGCAGGAAGAAAAAAACATGAACTGTTTTCTGAGTCAAGCTCAGGTTGTTAATGGCAACAGGTGTAATGTAGCGTTCAGACGCAACGTGACGCGGGTCGTTGGCGCAAGTAGATTACATCAAAAAAGTCAATGCAAGGCTGCGGAAGATGCGAGTGGCGTGACACCAGTTGCTTCGAGGTGAAACGACGCGTTGTCGCGATCGACAATTAACGTTGGGATCCTCCCTCCGTCACTGTGGTCAGACGTCCTGACGCAGCTCGAGCTTTTCGACACCAGTTGCTATTTGTATTGTGACCGGGGGAAGAAGGAGAAGGACGCCATCTTTAGCCCCAGTTAGCACAACGGCTTTGTGCGTCTTTCCCAGCGGTATTCCTGTCTGGCCTTTTTACATTCAACACTTCATGATTACGTGGGTGTTCATGTGTGTTTTTGTTCAGAAGAGGTTTGTCGGGAAAAAGTACACGGAAGAACGTACGAATACCAGCGGGTTGGGTTTATTTGCATTATTCCCACGAATAACGCGAATCCGTACAAATAAGTTGAGAGGGATCGTGCGGACAAACTTGCGCGAGTGACGCAATTCGAAAAGGTGCTTTGTGTTTGGTGCGAACACAGACGAAGACAATATAATGAAAACACATGGATCGGCCCTATGAACTATGGCAGATGTGTCGTCAGTGACTTTATTCATACACAAAGTTTCATCATCCGATGACGATGAGCGGTTAGAGGTCTGTTCGATTCGCCACATGAAGTGACCGACTGCAGAAGGTATGTGATGCTCTAAATCCAATCGGTGAGGAGCCGGAGAACAGCTGCTTGTGTGTGTTTGTTTGTCACGAGGGTCGAAAAGCGCTGAACAGATTTCCAGTAAACTTGGTGGACGGATGGAACGTGGAGCAAGAGTCTGCACCGCTTCACGTTGACGAGAATATCAGTGGAATAGTCTTGGTACATTCGCCGTGCAAACAGCTCAGTAGGAAGGTTATCGTATAAGGAGGAAAACGTGAATATTGTCGGCGTGTAAACTTCGTGGTCCGGTTCCCACAACTGCTGTACCGAGGTAGAGCGGCGAGTTCCTCCGGCTGGCGTGGTCGTCGATGTAGGAGATGCCGAAGGGTTGGATGGGCACGACTCCGATACCCAGCAGCAGCTGACCCAGCAGCAGCAGAGGGTACACCCCCTCCTGGGAGGGGCTCTCCTGCCGGCTGCAGCTCTGATTGGAGGACGAGGCGTTGAGGGAGCTACTCGATTGGCAGAGGCCGGAGCTGTTCTGACCGGAGGCTGCTGGGAAACAGAGGGTCTTTCAGTTCAAGTGTTTCGTCATCGTCTACGTCAAATGTTTCTGACCCTTTCCGAGCTCATGCCCTAAATTCGGGGGTCGAGACGATGTGTTGGTGGGTGGGCGTGGTCTCACAGCTGACTCGGTTGGCGTAGTCGTACGGGTCGCTCAGGAAGTGCGGCATCGCAATCAGCAGCGAGGCGAGGCAGGCCAGCAGCGCTCCGCTGCCGATGAACCGCGGCCGGTGGACTCGACTGCCGAAGAAACTCACAAAGATGATGAGGATCGTGTTCCCCACCTGAAAACAAGTGCATTCATTTTTGACGGTAAAATAGAGAAGTTACTACATACACGCAGTGTTTGTCGCATATCTTTTATGAGCCATATAGAGATGCACAGAAGACACCACACACTGTTTTTACACCTGAATATGTATGTGTTGTTTCGTCCCGTCTCTGTACTGACCTCGTTGAAAGCTGCCAGGACACCGGACTTTTGGCTCGAGAAGCCGTAACGTCTCTCGATGGTGGAGATGGAGCTCTTCATGTAGCCCGACACCAGCAGCTGCGCCAACTGCAGCAAACTGTGGCAAAGGACGAAGAACTGCGGAGCGAGGAAGAAGAACGAGAGGTGGGTCAGGAAAGAGAGCCAACTTGGGTCTGGTCGTCTGCAGGTTTCTGTCAGGCTAACATGAATTATAATGAGGCAACAACAACAACCTTCACACCACAGACGGAGGCTTCAAAAGCAAAAGTGACTTTCATGACCCGCGGTGAGAGAACAATACCAGGATGGACCTTGAGGAAGTGAAGCTCAGAAACCTCTCCGGCTTCCTCCCGCAGTCCAAACACACGCACATCGTGGTTGGGTCAGTTGGAAACTCTAAGATGACCAATGTGAGTGTAAATGATTGTTCGTCTCTGTATGTTGGCGACCTGTCAGCTGGGATTGGCTCCAGCTTCCCGCGACCCATAAAGGATAAAGCTGATAGATGATGGACGGAGTTCCGGGGGAAGTCTCTGCTGGGGAGACGAACATCTGGACCGCTCTGCCACCACGACCCGGAGACGGAGTCAAACTTGACTCCTGGATCCACCACACTGATAAAGACCAGCATGTGTTATCACCTCCGCCAAGGAAGTGAGGTTTTCTTCGCTGTGTGTCGGTTTGTAACAGGATGGAACAGATTTACAGTAAACTCACTCAGTGGGAGGAGGAACATGGATCAAGAAAGAATCCATGAAATGTTGGTGTGGATCTGGACAAAGTCTCTTTCTTCAACATCGTCAGACAGAAGGTTTTTTTTAACATGTTCCCTGATTTCACAGAGAATAATTAATGAAGAAAACCATCGGAGACGTTCACAGACTGACTCTGTCTGTGAGTCAGTCTGTAACGTGACGTTTGGGCCTTGGTGGCGGTTTTTAGTTTGTTGACGTCCTGAATCAAAGAGCATCACACGTCAAACTGCGGATGTGAAAAAGACACTCACCTTGATGCTGTTGAAGGGACTCCGGCGCCGGGCGGGAGGTCGTGACCCCACCGGGTCAGAGTTCACGTTGAGGTCGACGGTCCCCATGATTTAATTACTACCACACGGAGAGACTGAAGAGGGCGGAGCAACGCCTGTGAAACACACACACAGAGTCAGGTTTGTAGAACCGCTGAGCTCGTAAAAGATGAATGTGCTGCATGTTTGAACAAAGAGAGGGAAGCCGAGAGAGATAAGAAAAACAAACCTCGACCGGGCAGAGAAGAACAAGACGTGGAGAGAGAAAAGCAGGAGGTGAGGCGTTCACTGACGGCTCTTAACATTCTGACTGGATTGTTATCGGGCTTTTTTAAAATTGTGGACAAGAACCAGAGACCAGCAACGACGACGACCACCCGTTGTAATGTGATTCAGATCAGAGGCTCCAAGTTTTCAGAACATATTCAGTTCAGTTCTCTCAGAAACGAAATAAACTAATCTAACTTATAATATTTTATATTGTCACGGCTGTTTTACAATACTATCATTAAATCTCTGTTTGAACAGCAGATCCCCACTCGTGAGGAGCTACTGCTTCACTGTCGTCTGTGACATTAAATGCTTGTCTACTGAACAGTATAAAGTGATTCTCAAAAACACACACACTGACTTGTGTTTGGTCACGTCACACAAAAATGAACAAACTATGAATCAACACGTCTGTTTGTTTTGCACCTGCAGAGTCGACGGCTTCACGTGTCAACATTGCATCAGACTCCATCTTTGTCTGAACCACGGACTGAAATTAAAGATGGATGACATGACAGCTGACAAAACTGAAGTCTAATAACCACCATCGCCCCCTGGTGTCTGGCTACAGTATAGGTCATAAGCCCCGCCCCCTCATTCTCATCACTGATGTTTGTTCACGTGTTCATGTTTCTGATCACTTTGCTTCTCGTTAGTTATTTGATGAGAAAAAAACAGGGCTGAGACGTCATGATTGACAGCTGACATCGCGATTGTTCGAGATGACGTCACCAACACAAGATGGCGTCGCCAATCCAAGGAAACAAAATAGTGCAGCAGATTAGATTATTTCATCCAGATGGTTGGACGATTCTTGAAGACTTTGCAAATATAATAATAATAATCGTTTCCGTTAATAATAAGAAAGTGTTTCGGTCTAATTAGCTAATGTTAGCATGCTAGCAACTCAAACCAAGATGCTGAGCATTGCAAACATTACAACTGAGAAACATCTGCATGTGTTGTCGCATTGTCGTCATGAGCATGTTAGCATGGTGATCTTAGCATTTAGCTCGAAGCACCTGTGTCCCCTAAGTTGAGCAGCTGCTGACGCACCACACACATTTGACTCTGAACAATAATGTTACTGTAGAACCGGATGAACAGAAATAAAAACTGTCGTTTTTATTGTGCAACAGAGCCGCAGTGAACTGGGACCTTTGAACTCGCACAGCTGGTTTCATTCCTCAGTGAACCAGAGCAGATACAGAGAGCTGAGAGAAATACTGACTTTTGTAATTTGTTCATTCTTCAAGTAGAATTATTTTGTTTAATAAAGATTTTAGAGCCGCGTCCAGTGCAGAACAGCAGAGTGTCTCCAGTGCTGACTCAGGTATCTCACTTCTCTCTCAGTGAACGTCACCAGACTGGATTAACACGTCAGTGTGTCAGAGCGTCTGTCCTCGCCTTGGTTCCCACAAAGGTCCATAAACCGTGTGTCTCTGCGGGATGCACAGCGAGTGTGACCTCAGCTCTGTTTGCAAAACCAGAGCGCGGAGGATTTGAGCTGCGGCCGCGCAAACACATCGAGGGAGAGATTGTCCAGAACATACAGGCGTCAAAATGTGCAAGAAACAACTTCATTCAGTTTCCAGCAAAGGTAACGTCTGATATTACGTGATAGTACTTGTCTCTGTGGAGAAGTGCACTTTAGTAGTAACTTCACACTGAAGTACATTAAAGCTGTAAAGTAACTTTCCACTACTGACGGACAACAGACAACACAACAGACAACACAACAGACAACACAGATGCAGCAGCAGAATCACCAGATCATCAAATTCAACTTCACAGTTCCTTGTCAAACTCTGTTCTGATTTGTTTCAGTGTTCCTGTTCTCACAGCAGGACGTCCCAGGGAAAGCATCCCACAGAGAAGAAACAGAAGTCGTGCAGTTTGTCAGACTCACTGTGAGGCAGCTCAGATCACTTTCTCTGCTTCCTCCTTTCACTTCGCTGCAGATGGGCTTTTCCTCGCATGGAACATCCAGTCATTTGAGCGCCGACACTCCTGCAGCTCGCCGCCCTGCAGCCGAGGAGGGAGGAACTGGAATTTGACCCTGGTGCTGTAGGCAGGACGAAGAGTAAAGAAGGAAGGGAGGGAGGAAAGGTTTTGAATAAACAGTCTGCTGCCTATTGTCACACCTCCCCTAGAGAAGTTAATTTAAAGTTTTTGTTTCCGCTCTGACCTGATATTTCCTGTAAACCTCTATGAACAAAGGCAAAATGCCAACTGCTGTTTTCACTATCAGTCAATCTGCAGCACTAGGCCGCTTCAATAAAAGCTCCTTTGAATGACTTTGTGTTGCTAGTTTTCCGGCTCATTAGTTGGCTCCATATAAAAATGACAAACAACATGTAAATATCCTCATTTGCTTTTGTTGACTTTTTTTGTCCCGAAACCTCCTGGGGGATTAATAGACTCAACATGATTCTCAGACTTCACAGCAGCTTCAGTTCAGTGTTGTTCTTTTCAGTCTAAGACAGTCGGAAGACAGGAAGGAAAAACAAGCAAATCCTGTTCCACATCATTAAAATCTGGTCTGTGTCTGATCTTAGAGACAAACTGACCAACTGACTGAACACCGAGGTTGGTTGTTCATAAAAAATGATCAAGGGGGAATTGTAACTTGTAAGAAAAAACAGAGGCTTCGTTTACATGAAAATTCATAATCATTAGGGGAGAGAGAGAGAACGAGGGAGACAGCGAGCGAGAGCGAGCGAGAGCGAGCGCTGCACACAGCTCTACACTGAAGCAACGCCAGAGACAAACAAGTTAGACGATGGAGCAGCCGCCACAGTCTCAGTGATTAATGGGAAATACTGGTGTGATTATAATATATATATATATATGTATATATATATATATATATATATATATATATATATATATGTATATATATATATATATATATATATATATATATATATATATATATATATATATATACAAAACAAACAAAACAAAAACAATACATATATATATATATATATATATATATATATATATATATATATATATATATATATATATATATATGTATTGTTTTTGTTTTGTTTTGTTTAGATAATTAATGTCTGTCACTAAATATTTTTTGGGGGTATTTTTATTTCTGTTTTTTGGTCCTTCCCGTTGGCTGTGTACGGTCCAGAGGCCGGAGGTTTCCCAGCTCTGCAGTAACAGACGCCGAATCCTAAACGGTTGTAAAACAAAGATCAGATCAGATCAGATGGATGATAACGACATTCATTCCAGCTTCACTGGTGCAGGAGAAAAATCTGAGCGTTGATTCCCGATTCGGCTGATTCGTGTTGCTTCCAGACGTAGCATCTGCTGCTGTGATGATGACATCATTCAGTGAATCATCCTTTTTGTTCTACAATGACAAACAGATGCAGATTACTAATTATTGGGTAACTGTTTTAATCTGTTTGTGTTTAGATCCACCAAAACATACCAACAGACATACGGAGTCTTCAAGATAGTAAATCAATTCATCAACTCTGAACACATTTTACAAACAAAAATAGGATATCTTTGTATTTTTTTCACACATTGATTTATTAATCGATCAATAATTAGACCTAATAAGGAGAAATTATTTTTAAAAATCTTGTTTACTTTTTTATAACTGAAGAAAAAAGGAATTTCATAAGAATTTTTTAAGTATTTATTCGAGGCTGTATACTGGCCTGGAGGCCGCAATATGTAATAATTGATTTTTAAATAAATGTTTTAATGTCTGCTTCTTAAGTTATTGATTAAGGAAATGATTAAATACTAGTTCTGTGAAACGTGTTGTCCTTTATAGAGAAACCTGAAGATTAAGTGGGAGTAAAAAAAGACGAAAAGTCTGATGTTCTGCTGTTTCCAACACTTTGCACAACTTCCTGGATTTCCCAGGGTTTTAACTGGCTGGACACATGAAGCCACATCTGCTGACACATCTGGAAAAACCTTCAAAAATGACAAACCCTGATCCAGGTTGAGTTCTTCATGCTGCAACAGTGCGACATCTACTGGCCACATTGCGAAAGAGACGAAAACAAACAGAAGTAACAAATGATATTTTCTTTATTCTATCACTTTATAATATTCACTGTAAAGAAAACCAGGATATTCATACATCTATATATGACATATATGATATATCTATGCATCCAATGTTATTGATAACATATTAATAACAAAAATTATATGTAATGATATTAAATTAATATCAGTCAAATTAGGGTCAAATTGAGTTGTCAGTGTTAAATGTGGCCAAACAACATGTTTTTGATTTTAGAAAAAATTAAGTAGAAGATTGCGATGGTTTGATGTGTCAACTAAACACAGGAGACGCTTCCCGTGATGTCTTTTATCAACAACCATAAACATTGTTTTTTCGTTCCTCATTTGAACCCAAGTTTCTGTGATGACATTAGACTTTTCAATGCTGGTGTTATATTCATGTTGCTGTGGTGCATTTCTGCAGCAGACTGTAAATAAAGACGACCAGCGACTGTATATAAAGTTGTACAAACATGAAGCTAAAACATCTCAGATTCAGGCGCCGCCATCTTGTGCTGGTGACGTCATTTTGAGTCAGAGTCTGTGCAGCAGTGATGGCTCTCGACCAATCCCGAGTCAGTGTCAGCTGTCAAATTATGACGGCTCAGCCCTTTTTTGTAAACATCAGAGTGATAAGAACCACCTCAGATGACAGAAACATGTTTGGAACGTTAAACATTTATTTAACGTTTACTTTGAATTTTCACTCTGCGAACATAGATATACTGCAGCCAGCCACCAGGGGGCAGGGCTTATGACCTATACAGTAGCCAGACACCAGGGGGCGATCACCGTGATTTGGCATCGCTCTAGAGCAGGGGTATTCAATTGAAATTCAGGAAGGTCCAGTTGGAGAAATTTTCCTCAAGCAAAGTTCCAGAACCATAATGTCTAACTTGCGTTATGATTCAGTGCCATATTGAAGAAGCTTGGTTGTATCAACATCTAGCCTGATCATCAATAACTGACTGTCAAATCGAATAAAGAAAAAAGACCTGCAATTCAATAACATTTCAACAATGTTAACTGTCAGGTTTCATATTGAACTGGAGGAATTATAAATAACAAGTTCTCTAATAATGTTCTATTCTCACGTCAAGTAAAGTAACAACAAAACATATAATGTTGAAAATGTGCATATTAACAGTCTCAGAACACAAAACATGGGTGGAGAAATCTGAACACTGAAATACAATATTCTCTCACACTCATGTAATCATCTGTGAGTGTAGGGTGCAATTCATATAATTGGGGGGGCATTCAATCATGTGTCATGGGGGGGGCTTCGAACCTCCGACCTCCAGCATGGGAGACGGGCGCACAACCAGAGAGCTGCAACTTGTGATGGCTTCCTTCAGCAAGGCTCCTAACGTGTCCGCGAGTGAGGTCTCCACACACTGCACAGCACAGCACTCGACTGGCTGGACCACTGTTACTCATGCACATCAAAACAACAGGCGACAGGGGGAGAGAAGCGGAGTCGGCTGCAGTAGTGTCCTAATAAAAAAATGTAATCAAGTTAAAAGAGAAGTCACGCTGCTACGGAAAGTCCGGTGGTTGGTCCCGGAGCGAGACGGCGCATCAGCCCTGGAGAATGTGAAACTCATCCCCTGCTTCCCGACCATGGCCAGCCGCGGATAGTTGTAATACGTTGGACGCAAAGCAGTGTAGTGACAGCTAACCCGCCACCAGTAAAATGGAAACGCTAGTCAATATTTGCTATTCTCAATAATTTATCAGTTGTTGATCAAGCCCCGGACAGGACAGTGTCTGGGTCAGGAGCCGGACTCCGGTCCGCCTTTTAGTGACCCCTGCTCTAGAGGAGCTGTCCTGTTGTCCATCTTTATTTAGGTGATTTCAACACACAAATCCAAACAGAAAAGTATTTACTTAAGTTACTTGTGAGGCACAGAGAGAAACTTATGCTGCCTCTGTGTGTTTGTTCTGTTAAGACCCTGAAGGGGTTCACAGTGTTTGTTTGTGATTCTGCTGTTGCATGCTGGGAGCTCCAGGGACGGCGCGGCTTCCTAATGGTCTGCCAGTTTCATCACTGTGTGTTCAGTTGCCACAGCAGCCGGTAATGAGCCTTAATGTTTCTGAAGCGAAGGTGATCATTAGTGAGGTCCACGGTGAGCTGCCTAACAAACACTTATTCACAGTATCTGGTGGTAATTAGCCCAGTGGGGGCAAAGAGGGAGGATCAGTGATAGATGTTTATCAGAGCTCAGAGGGCAACGCTGACACCCGGGGGCAGTTATCTGCAGGGACTCACGTCACTGCTGAGGAACGAACCTTCAATTCATCCAACAGGAAAAAAAACACAAAAAAGTTCAGCAATTTGGGAAAATCCACACTTACACCCAAAGAGGTTAACAGTTTCCCACTGCTACCAGTCTTTGTGCTAAGCTAGCCTAAACACACTTTGAGACAATGAGACAGGATCAGATGCATAAGGAATCCAGAGCTGAAATAAGTCACTGTCATACTGATGGTACACACCTGGTTACACACCTGGTACACACCTGGTTACACACCTTGTACACACCTGGTTACACACCTGGTACACACCTGGTTACACACCTGTTTAGACACCTGCAGGTTTGGAGGTAAAGAGAGAAAGTCAGTCTGCAGGTACCGGCTTCCTGTCTGCCGACCCCTGAAAGCCTCGCTGCAGCTTTTAATTCTATTAACCTGCTGGTCAATGAGACTCCTGGGAGCTCTGAGGCCTCCAGGCCACTCATTACACACACACACACACACACACACACACACACACACACACACACACACACACACACACACACACAGTAACATTAAAACTGTCTGTTGACAATTGCAGGCCACTGTTGTAATTATTCACCTGTTCCCAGGTTCAGGGTTATTAGATTCAACACATATTTCATTAGAAACCTTTAAGACTGTTTAAAACTGGCCTCCAGAAGACGATCAGCTGATAATACAGGATCTTTTGTCTTTGACGAGCCTCAACAGCCCCCGAGTGAAACCACATTTAAACCTGCTAGATCCAGATCCACATACATGTCAGCCATCAATCATAGTGTCCTATCTCACATGTTAAAGAAAGAGGATCCACTCCAAAATCTTTATTGGTCCATGTTCCATCCTGTAGTTTTTAATCCTGCTGACGAATGAAGGAAGGAAGGGAGGAAGGAAGGAAGTAAGGGAGGAAGGAAGGAAGGAAGGGAGGAAGGGAGGAAGGAAGAAAGAAGGAAGGAATCAACGAATGGGCGGTGGCGGACGGACCGTCGAACTGTCACACTAAATAAATAAGGACCTGACAAACTATCTAAATAACGGACAAACTAACAAACTAAGTAAATAACTAAATAAAGAACAGAGGAATGGAGAAATGGACGGACGGACGGACGGACGGAAGGACGGAAGGACGGAAGGGGTGAATGAACGAATGAAAGGATGGATCAGCGAACTAACAAATTTACTTTATAACTAAATAACTAAATAACGGATGGACAGACAAACTAACTGTCAGGGGTGAAAACATGACCGACTGGCCGGTTACACAGGGTCTCAGACCCTGGGGGCAGATGCCCTCTTTGCCCCCCCCCTGGAAATGCAGCCTATTAAACAAATGCAGAATATCAATTGTATCATCATCTCCTTGATGTTGAAGAATAGTTTAACCTTGTGGCTTAAACAAAGTTGTAGGACAAGTTGTGAAATTATAGAAGTTAATAAAAGTTGACAGAGTGGTTAGTGTTGTGTGAGAAACTCGAAGCCTCGGGGGGGTTTAGTACTGTTTGTACTGTGTCAGTACTGTGTGAGCCACTAGGTGATGTTCCTTCTGCCTCATGGGGCAAATTAACAAACTGTCACTGTAACAACAGTGAAACAACACAAACACGTGAGGTCACATTACAGAGCGAATGTGTTTGACCTTTGATCCCAACAAACCTCACTTCCTGTTTCTGATGTGTACGATTGCTCTTCACTTCAAAAAGACCAAAAAACCTTTAAATCACTAAATCACCTTTAATCAGATGAAAACAGAGACGCCGAGTCTCTGTAAGAAAACGGAAGAATAACACTTTCGCCGTCGCCGCACACTTTACTTCAACTCTTATATAAACACTGCATTGGCAAACAGACTCCGCCCCCCGCCGAGGCTGCGTGGACACGAAGAAACAGCAGGTTCGTCACTTGATGCTAGAAAAGGTCAGAACCATAGACTGAATATAAAAATGGATGTGAAACCAATGCAGAAGTGTCTGAAGCCTGTATTCAGCAAGAAGGGTCTCGGTTCGAATCCCGGTTTCCCACAGTCCACAGTGGGCGGAATCAGGAATGAGGTAAAGTGGTGGAGGAGGTCCGACGGGTAATCGGGTGGCCCACAGTCTGGAGGGGTTTATAGGTGAGGAGGAGGATTTTAACATGAACCCCAGTGAAGATGGATGAGGGTGATGAGCTGCCAGGGCCCGGTTCAGACGACTTCTGTACATACTGTACCGCAGCCAATCCAGGAAGAGGATCCCGATTCATGCATTCAGCTCGTCATGTTGTGAGGACCACACTTCCACCAGATCTCTATTAAGACTCACACCGGCTCGTGATCTCCGGCAGAAGTTCGTCAGCTGGGCATGTGGACGGTCTGCACAGCGACAGCAACAAAGAGTAATATTTCAATTCTTCAAACTGTTCAACTGATTCAAGGTGTCAAAGATTTTAATTTTATTACATGAACTGTTTCATTAAGTCAAAGATTTGTCCGGTCTGTTCACAGAGAACCAGGACGATCATCCTCTGTGCAGCAGCTTTATTAATAAGTCAAATGCTCCAGTGAAAGATTCAGAGCATCTCTTGTACCTGCAGACGCTTTAATGAACCATGTCGATGTAATGTCTGTTCCTAAGTGTCATGTATTCACAGTTTAAGCCGAACGCTTTGCTTTCGTTTGGATAATTGACACATTTGCTCTTGTGTCACGTCTTCGATCTGATCTGGTGATTGTGTTTGTCCTCATTGACTCGTGGAGATGGATCTAACACTCATTACTGTACATGTGGCTTTGCCTGATTCTCTGTGTTCATTCGTTGGATGTCTCGGCCTGGTGTTGGTGACCATGTGATTAATCGCTCATATCTTGTATCTGCAGGAGACACGTGTGAAAAACCATCATCAACCTCTTTATAAGTTGTTGTTTTTCTTGTTTTGTTTGAGCCTGATGGAAAACATCACCTACAACAGCTTGACCCTGCAGTTGCAGGGGTTAAAGGTCACAGAGTTTTCCGTCTACCCAGCCTTCGCCTTCATCCTTCTGTCCTACATTGTTATCATATTATTCAACGTAGGTATTGTGGTGCTGGTTGTCTTGGACAAGAACCTTCACACGCCGATGTACCTCCTGTTCTGCAACCTGCCCATCAACGACATACTGGGGAACTCCATCATGTTGCCCCGGCTGCTGTCAGACATCCTGCGTCCTCCCTCCGAGCGTCTCATCAGTTATTACGAGTGTGTGGTTCAAGCTTTCACCGCACACATGTTCGGCACCACTTGTCACACTATCCTCATCATCATGGCCTTTGACAGGTATGTGGCCATCTGTAATCCTCTGCGCTACAACTCCATCATGAGCAACCGAATGGTAATCAAGCTGACGGTGTGGGCGTGGGGAGTGTCCTTCGTTATGGTCGGGATTCTGCTCGGTCTGACCATCAGGCTGAACCGATGCAGGACTCTGATCGCAAACCCGTTCTGTGACAACGCCACACTGTTCAAGCTCTCCTGTGAGAATGTGTTCATCAACAACGTCTACGGCCTCACGTTCACCGTGGTGCTGTTCTCAGCCTCGATAGGCAGCGTGGTTCTCACCTACACAAAGATCACCGTCATCTGTCTGACCAGTAACAACAAGTCTCTGAACAGCAAAGCCCTGAAGACCTGCAGCACTCACCTGTCCGTCTATCTCGTCATGTTCCTGTCCGGGACCGTCGTCATCATCCTGCATCGCTTCCCTCAGTTCTCCGACTACAGGAAACTCTGCAGCGTTCTGTTTCACATCGTCCCGAGCAGCCTCAACCCCATCATCTACGGTGTCCAGTCAAAAGAGATACGACAATCGCCCCTGAAATGGTTCAAGTCCAAAAAGGTTTTATCATAATTATGGTTTAAATACAAATATCATTTAAAACGCAACTTAGAAGAAACGTGAGTCTTTGCTGTTTGTTGTGTTGTTGATCTTCACTTTCCATCAATTACCTTTTGTTGAATGTCGACACGGTTTAGAAAAATCACTGAAGTCAGTAATGTTGAAATATTTTTTGCAATGATTCACAGTCTTGATTCATGTGCGTGTTTCTCATCCATATGTTTTGTGTCTGTGTGCAACTGACTTCACGGATAAATCTATAGATAATAAACAATAAATATATAGAAATCATGGGATTTGGTTTTGTCATTATTATTAATCTTTTCATTGTCCACCGACAGGGTGAGTATAAGCTGTGAGCAGCGAGTGTCCGGGCCTTTGAACCCATGTGTTCACCGGATGTGTGACTGCTGATCGGAGGAGAACATTATGAAAGAATCGCAACACCGTGTCCAGAGGGTGGCGCCCTGACCTGACATGTCATATCGATGTCCTCAGGCTGGTGACAACGTTCACTCAAATATACATCAACTTCCTGTTTCACGGTGAACCGTGAAAATGTGGCGACAGCAAAGACACGCTGATGAAAACACAATCTCTGAATCAGTGTTCATCAGGTTTCTGAGGTCAGAGACGAGTACAAACGACCTTTTGTCAAAGACCTTTACCCCGCCCCCCCCCCTCCTTCTACAGGCCTCTGGATTAAAGAGTCATAAAGAGTTGTTTTTTCTTTTCATAAACTCTCTCTGTGAATAGAGAGTAGGACACGTTTGAGCATTTGTATCGTCTGTTTGACTGTAAATGAACCATAATGTACAAAATGCATTATTAAACAAGACTTGACACAAGAGATTGATACATAAACTTTATAAATCATGTGAGAAGCAGAGTCAGGCTTTCATAGAGTCGCCCTCTGATGGTCAGGACAGAGAATACAGGCTTCAGGTTTCATTTTCCTAACCCGGAGTCTACGTCCAATTTTATATAAAGTCTATGGACGACACAAACCCCCTGCCCTGTAACGAACCAGTTTAGACCCAAACGCGAGACACACGTAGCTCAGTCGGTAATCAACTTTATTGTGGAGAACACAAGCAAGGCTCAGAGTCAGGGGCAGAAGGTAGACGTCTTTTCCGGGATCGTGGCGAGATGGGAAGGTCGGGGACAGCAGGCAGAGGTCTTTACCGGGATTCAGGCGAAACGGGGAAACCAGGGACAAAGGCAGGGTCGTAACCAGGGCTGAGACGATACGGGGAAGTCGGGGGCAGAACCAGAGTCGAAACCGGGAGATCCGTCCGTGGGTAAATGCTGGAAAGTCTGACATGGAGTACAAATAACAATCTGGCGGTGAGTAACTGAGTGAGAGGAGGTTAAATACAGACCTGATTGGTGATGAGCTGCAGCTGCGGGGCCAGGTGAGGTGATGAGGTGGGTGTAGCTGATTGCTCGTGCGGGACAGAGGGGAGGTGACGTGGGAACCTACTGGGCATGACGGTGGCTGATTGTGACAGAACCCCCCCCTCAAGGGACGTCTCCTGACATCCTCAAAACAAATAAGCGGAAACAGACAGATGGGTGGAAGGGGGAGGGTTGGAAAAAAGTGGGCCTAATATTCGTCAGAAGCTGACCAATCCATTCTTTCAGCTGGGCGGGTGGAGGGGGTTCGGTGGAGGGATCCTTGGTCCTCCCTAGCTGTCTCCTCCCCGTCTGACGATGATTCCCCCTCGTCAGGAAGATCAAGGGGAGGAGCCGAGGACAACTTATCCCCAGGATCCCTCGGATCCCCTGAGGACCGAGATGGTTGCTGGGGATGCTGCTGGTGGAACTCCAGGATAAGCTGAGGGTCTAGGATGTGGCGAGCAGGAACCCAGGATCTTTCCTCCGGGCCATACCCCTCCCAGTCAACCAGGTATTGAATTCCCCTCCCTCGCTTTCGGGACCTGATGATGCGACGGACCGAATACGTGAGGCCTCCACCGATGAATCGAGGGAGAGGAGGAGGAGGGGCAGAGGACTTTTTTGTACAGGTTTAATTTTGTGGGTGCCTGGGAGCGACGACGGTTAGCAGCCGTGGCGTACCGTTCGGCGGAACGGAGGAGCGACGTTCGGGCTTGAGACCAGGTGCGGTGGCAGCGGCGGATGAACGCCTCCACGGACGGGCAGGAAACCTCCTTCTCTAGGGCTGGGAAGAGAGGAGGTTGGTAGCCGTATGCACTCTGAAAGGGGGAAACCCCCGTGGCAGAGCTGGTTAGTGTGTTGTGCGCATACTCAACCCACGGTAGCAACTGGGACCAGGATGAGGGGTTTCTGGATGTCATGCACCGGAGAGCCGTCTCCATCTCCTGATTCTTCCTCTCCATCTGGCCGTTGGACTGAGGGTGGAACCCAGAGGAGAAGCTGACCGAGGCCCCCAGCTGCTCACAGAATTCCCTCCAAAATACCGATGTAAACTGTGGTCCTCGGTCAGACACCACGTCGACCGGAAGACCATGGAGCCGGAAGACGTGGTGGACGATCAGCTGAGCGGTCTCTTTGGCCGAAGGAAGCTTGACCAGGGGAACGAAATGAGCCATCTTGCTGAATCGATCCACCACGGTGAGGATGGCCGTGTAGCCTTCCGATGGGGGTAGACCGGTGAAGAAGTCCAGGGAGATGTGGGACCAGGGACGATGTGGAACCGGCAGAGTTCGGAGGAGCCCCGCTGGCGCCTGATGAGAAGGTTTGTGTTGGTTGCATATTGGACAGGCATTAACAAACTCCTTGGTGTCCTCCTGCAGAGTTGACCACCAAAACCGCTGAAGGATGACATCACGAGTCCTTTGGATACCTGGGTGGCAGGTGAGTTTGGACGCATGGGCCCACTGGATGACGTCGGACCTTAGGCTAGGAGGAACATATAGCCGGTAAGGAGGACAAGCACTGGGCCCGGGCTGGCCCTCGGTGGCCAATCGCACCTGCTCCTCTATCCCCCATGTAAGGACCGCCAACCGGCAGGAGACCGGAAGGATGGATTCAGGCTCGGTGGGTGTACTCTCCTCCTCTTGGAACTGCCGGGATAAGGCATCAGGCTTCGTATTCCGGGACCCTGGCTGGTAGGAGAGGGTGAAGTTGAATCGCGTAAAGAACAGGGACCACCGGGCCTGGTGTGAATTGAGTCTCTTGGCGGTTCAGATGTATTCCAGGTTCTTATGGTCAGTCCATACCAGGAAAGGATCCCTCGTTCCCAGCGCCAGTTTGACGGCAAGCAGCTCCCGTTGCCGATATCATAATTCCTCTCTGCCGGGGATAGACGTCTGGAGAAGAAGGCGAACGGATGCAGCTTCTGGTCGTTCGGCGACCTCTGAGAGAGAATCCCCCCTACTCCTACGTCCGAGGCATCCACCTCCACCACAAACTGTAGGTCCGGATCCGGAACTTGGAGGATAGGAGCAGAGGTGAATTGTTTCTTGAGAGTTTGGAAAGCCTCCCCGGCGGCTGGGGTCCAGGTAAAGGAGACCTTGGAGGAGGTAAGGGCTGTGAGGGGAGCGGCAATGGTGCTGTAATTCCGGATGAAGCGGCGGTAAAAGTTCGCGAATCCCAAGAACCTCTGTAGCTGCTTCCTTGAGTCCGGAACCGCCCAGGAGGAGACCGCAGAGACCTTTTCTGGGTCCATCTCTACCGTCCCCTGAGCCACGATGTATCCTAGGAAGGAGCCTTTACAAATAGTGAATTCTCCAGGGGTCTCTTGAGAACTGCTTGGATATGGTGGATATGCTCGTCTTGTGACTCAGAGTAAATTAGGATATCGTCCAGATAAACAAAAACATAGCAGTTGAGCATGTCCCGGAGAACGTCATTCTCCAGGGCCTGGAAAACTCCTGGAGCGTTAGTAAGTCCGAAAGGCATAACGAGATATTCGTAGTGTCCTGACGGGGTGTTGAAGGCTGTCTTCCACTCATCCCCTTCCCTGATCCGTACCAGGTGATAGGCGTTGCGGAGGTCGAGTTTGGTGAAAATGGTGGCTCCTTGCAGCAACTCAAAGGCGGAAGAGATGAGGGGAAGGGGATAGCGGTTCTTTATGGTTATATCGTTGAGTCCCCGGTAATCAATGCATGGCCGCAGTGTCTTGTCCTTCTTCCCAACGAAGAAAAATCCTGCCCCTGCTGGTGAAGAGGAGGGACGAATGATGCCTGCAGCCAGAGAGTCATTTATGTATGTGTCCATGGCCCCCCTCTCTGGAGCCGACAAGGAAAACAGGCGTCCCCTGGGTGGAGACGTGCCGGGTAGCAGGTTGATAGCGCAGTCATACGGCCGATGGGGAGGTAAGGCAAGAGCCCTCACCTTGCTGAGCACCTCCCGGAAGTCGTGATACACCGACGGAACCCCCACCACCTCTGCAGTCGATTTGGTAGCAGTGGTGCGCCGAGAAACGTCCGCTCCCTGGAGACACACCTGATGGCAGGAAGGGTTCCATCCCAAAATGGCACCCGTGGCCGAGTCCAGATGTGGGTTGTGTCAGCGTAACCATGGATACCCCAAAATCACCGGGATGCGTGGAGACGACAAAATTTGAAACTGCACCATTTCGTGGTGGTTGCCGGACAGGAGCATATGGATAGGAGCCGTCTGGTGAGTAACTGTCCCCAGCAGGTGACCATCCAGCGCGTGTACTGCCACTGGTCGAGGAAGCGGGACCCGATCGATCCCCAATTGCTGTACGAGCCCCTCGTCCATAATGCTGGCGTCAGCCCCAGAGTCAATGAAGGTTGACAGTGTGTGAGAGGCCTCCGGGAGGAACAGCTTGATATGAAACAGAGGTCTCTTCTCCTGGAAGGTTTTAATGGAGGTATGGCTCACCAGCACCTTCCTACTTACTGATGAGCCCTGGCTTTTACCGGACAACGGGACACGAAATGTCCAGGCCGACCACAGTACATGCACAACTTGGACTGCATGCGATGCTCCCGTTCCTGCGGGGTGAGGCTGGATCGGCCGAGCTGCATCAGCTCCGCCTCCTCGACCCGCGCTCCTGCCGGTGAAGAAGAGCCGCTGGCGGGAGTAAAAGCCCGACTCTGAGGAGGACGCGTTGCCATGCTCAGCTTCCTCTCCCGTCGTCTTGCCTGCACCCGGGAATCCACCCGATTCGCCAACCCGATCAGTTCATCCAGCATCGGTGGGATCTCGTGTGACACCAGGCCGTCCTTGATATAATCCGCGAGACCGTGCAGAAAAACGTTGCGGAGGGCCAGGGAGTTCCAGTCGCTCTGGCGAGCCCTGGTGCGAAAATCAATGGAGAAGTCCGCCACAGACCGGTCTCCTTGACGCAGGCTCATCAAACCCTGTGCCGCCTCCGGAGGGGAGGTGACGTGGGAACCTACTGGGCATGACGGTGGCTGACTGTGACATGCCCTCTTCCTACAGGTTAGAACTGAGCCGTCAAACATAAGGCCTGTGGACCAGAACCGGTCCAATCAGGATGACTTTGATGATTCCATTATTCAACAGAAAACACTGTTGTTCCTGACTTGTCCACGTCTAATGTTAAAGACCAAAGTGTAAAATAAAGACCAAAGTGTAAAATGCCCGGTTTTTATTTATTAATCACTAAATCACACCATCTTGGATCAAAACTCAACACATTGCACTGTTGACATCACATGTGAATGTGTTTCAGCACATTTATTTTTTTCCATCGTCTTCTTGTGCCACAACCGCCAGCGAGTGATGCTCGATAACAAGTCGCCCGGCAACAGATGACCCGTCAGTCACGTGACACCGCAGCTGACAGCCACTGATGAAGCAGATAAAACGGTGCAGCTCCAGCTCTGGTCGGGTGGTGGAGGGCGGCTCACACACTGTTCCTCTGCGTGAATGAGAGTTGATGAACGGAGCGGGGACGCGAGTGTGTAAGTGGAACTGACTCTCACTCGTTTCCAGGCGGTTTCTCTCTTGAAGTCATTGATGCTGAAGTAGAAAAATATCAGAGACACTTTGATGTTCAAATGTAATAATGTGAAATTACATTGATCCAGACTTCTAATCAATATGTTTAATGTATGTATTATCGACTGAATGAAGTGAATCGGGTTTTTTTGTAACTGTATTTGTTTTTCTTTGTCCACTGCTGTCGTCATCTCCACAGAGTTTTGCCCTGAGATATGGAAAACCAGAGTTTACACACAAATATCCTGCTGCTGGAGGGATTAAAGGTCAACGCCCAGTCTTCCATCGCAGCCTTCATCTTCCTTCTCCTCATGTACGGCTTCATCATGGTGTCCAACATGGGCCTGGTGCTGCTGATCTCCCGGAGCAAGAGCCTCCAGCAGCCCATGTACCTGCTCTTCTGCAACATGAGTGTTAACGACGTGTTCGGGGCCTCGATCATCATCCCGCGTGTCCTCAGAGATATTTTCACATCGAACTCCGACTTGTACATTCACTACATCGACTGTGTGGTTCAGGCCTTCTGCGTTCACCTCTATGGGACCACCTCTCACACGGTGCTCATGATCATGGCGTTTGACCGGTACGTGGCCATCTGCAACCCCCTTCGCTACGCCACCATCATGACCAACCGGATGGTGGTGAAGCTGTCGGTCGCAGCCTGGGGATCGGCCTTGGTGCTTGTGGCGATCCTCCTGGGCCTCACCATCCGCCTGTCCCGCTGCAGGCGGGTTATATCCAACCTGTTCTGCGACCACGCCTCCTTGTTCAAGCTGTCCTGCGAGAGCGTGGTCATCAATCAGGTGTACGGGCTCGGCAACACGGTGGTGCTGCTGGGCTCGTCCATCTGCAGCGTGACCCTCACCTACCTGAAGATTGCCGCCGTGTGCATACGCAGTAAGAACAAGGTGCTGAACCGCAAAGCGCTGCAGACCTGCGCCACCCACCTGGCCGTGTACGTCCTGCTGCTGGTGTCGGCCTTCATCGTCGTCATCCTGCACCGCTTCCCTCAGCTGTCATACCACAGGAAGGTGGCGGCCATTCTGGGCGAAGTGGCCCTGCCGGCGCTTAACGCTGTTATCTACGGGCTGCAAATAAAAGAGGTCAGGCAGAGAATCGTGGCTCTTCTCCACAGTAAACAGACACTCGTGCATTTGAAATGATTCTGTGTTTGATCGGGTAGATGAGCAACATCTACAAATATTTGCACTGCTGATAAAATAATGTTAATCCCAACTGCGAAAGGAGTCTGAGACTGTAATATGTTAATATTCATGCCTTTCAGTATCATGTTATGTATGGATTTGTACAAATATCTTTTACTACCAGTTATATTTTTGGGACTATTTGCTTTGATATCAAGTATTAAAATCCTTATAACCTGCTGTACATGAAGAAATAGCGTCAGCTCGGTAAATGTTCACCTGCGCTTCACCTCAGTTCACTTGTTTAGTTTTGCTCAGTTTTTTTGAAGCCTGAGATCATGATGATGTTTGATTCTGTAGATTATCTAATGTTGGTATTTGACACAACTTGGGACGGAAGAAAATACATTAAAAAGTCAACTCAGCCTGTTTCTCCAACTCATACGACACACTATGTCGTTTTTTGAACCATAGTTCGGCGTATGTAGTGGTTTTAAAGAGCGCAGACCTCTAGCGGTAGTGATGTTTGTGATGCTGATTCTCTGCCATCGAACCCTAAACCTCACCCTAACTAAGTTCATCAACCATGTGTTGGTAAAGCAAATGAAGTCCCACGATGCTCTGAGGCGAAAAGTATTTGTGGCGAACCTCCTGTCACAGGTAGAGGTGTTATTTTAGCAAACGGTTGATATGGTACACATTCAGGTTATTCTACACGATCTCCTTCTGATAACTCGTGTGATAACTCATGTCATATGTCTTCACTTCCCTTCACTGACCCTCCCCTGAAACTGTTCAGCTGGGATCAACTCCCTGTTACTGGACGGTGATGATGTGTCACGGAAAGAGTTTAGTCGGGGATAAAGTGAGAGGTTGATGCTGAAGTTACTGGAAAGAATCTCCAAAGCTCAGATTCATTATAACACAAACCTGTTTTTTTATTCAGGAGTCAGAAAGTTTTGCTTCACTTTTCTTCACGTAATTTGCCATAATAACATATAAAATTCATTAACCAGTCTTCATCAGTTCCGTAATGATAAAAACTGGAGACAGAATTTTTTTTTTTTGCAAATAAAAGAGGTCAGGCAGAGAATCGTGGCTCTTCTCCGCAGTAAACAGACACTCGTGCATTTGAAATGATTCCGTGTTTGATCGGGTAGATGAGCAACATCTACAAATATTTGCACTGCTGATAAAATAATGTTAATCCCAACTGCGAAAGGAGTCTGAGACTGTAATATGTTAATATTCATACCTTTCAGTATCATGTTTTTTATTCAGGAGTCAGAAAGTTTTGCTTCACTTTTCTTCACGTAATTTGCCATAATAACATATCAAATTCATTCACCAGTCTTCATCAGTTCCGTAATGATAAAAACTGGAAACAGAATTTTTAACCGCCACAGTCGACACGGCACTCCCTCAGGTTCTCAGCGACACACCAGAGATGGAAGTCGATCAGGTGAAAATCTGAGTGTACATCATGACATCACATATGACCGTGAACAATCTGTGCAATATCAACTGTACACACTGTACTCTAAAATCCCAAAACATGAATGAAATAATAATCAATCAATAAAACATTCACCTGCGGGAAGTCCTGACTTTGATCACCCGCTGTTAGCGGTAATGGGCTACATGCTAGCCTCACTCATAACTTTTCTTTAAATTACTTATTTGTAGAAAGTTACTAGATCCCCTCCATTAGAAATTGATTTCCAAGTGGCAGAAATCTCGCCAGTCCGGTCACAACCGTTTATCTGATAATGGGCGGGGCTAATACCGTGATGCGGAGAGAAGCAACTTTTGTAAATAACCAAGATATATTTTCACATTTGTCCCACAAATACGACAACACTGGTTCACAGACATTGTGGAATCATCATCACAGGCATCTCGAGGTTGTAGGTCTATCCACTTGCGTCTGGAGGCATTTTGGTCCGTGTCCGTTGGTAACGCCTCTTGGAAATAGAAAATGAACTGACAGAGTAGGACACGTTTGAGCATTTGTATCGTCTGTTGACTGTAAATGAACCATAATGTACAAAATGCGTTATTAAACAAGACTTGAAACAAGAGATTGATACATAAACTTTATAAATCATGTGAGAAGTAGAGACAGGCTTTTATAGAGTCGCCCTCTGATGGTCAGGACAGAGAATACAGGCTTCAGGTTTCATTTTCCTAACCCGGAGTCTACGTCCAATTTTATATAAAGTCTATGGACGACACAAACCCCCTGCCCTCTTCCTACAGGTTAGAACTGAGCCGTCAAACATAAGGCCTGTGGACCAGAACCGGTCCAATCAGGATGACTTTGATGATTCCATTATTCAACAGAAAACACTGTTGTTCCTGACTTGTCCACGTCTAATGTTAAAGACCAATGGTAAAATAAAGACCAAAGTGTAAAATAAAGACCAAAGTGTAAAATGCCCAGTTTTTATTTATGAATCACTAAATCACACCATCTTGAATCAAAACTCAACACATTGCACTGTTGACATCACATGTGAATGTGTTTCAGCACATTTATTTTTTTCCGTCGTCTTCTTGTGCCACAACCGCCAGTGAGTGATGCTCGATAACGAGTCGCCCGGCAACAGATGACCCGTCAGTCACGTGACGCCGCAGCTGACAGCCACTGATGAAGCAGATAAAACGGTGCAGCTCCAGCTCTGGTCGGGTGGTGGAGGGCGGCTCACACACTGTTCCTCTGCGTGAATGAGAGTTGATGAACGGAGCGGGGACGCGAGTGTGTAAGTGGAACTGACTCTCACTCGTTTCCAGGCGGTTTCTCTCTTGAAGTCATTGATGCTGAAGTAGAAAAATATCAGAGACACTTTGATGTTCAAATGTAATAATGTGAAATTACATTGATCCAGACTTATAATCAATATGTTTAATGTATGTATTATCGACTGAATGAAGTGAATCGGGTTTTTTTGTAACTGTATTTGTTTTTCTTTGTCCACTGCTGTCGTCATCTCCACAGAGTTTTGCCCTGAGATATGGAAAACCAGAGTTTACACACAAATATCCTGCTGATGGAGGGGTTAAAGGTCAACGCCCAGTCTTCCATCGCAGCCTTCATCCTCCTTCTCCTCATGTATGGCTTCATCATGGTGTCCAACATGGGCCTGGTGCTGCTGATCTCCCGGAGCAAGAGCCTCCAGCAGCCCATGTACCTGCTCTTCTGCAACATGAGTGTTAACGACGTGTTCGGGGCCTCGATCATCATCCCGCGTGTCCTCAGAGATATTTTCACATCGAACTCTGACTTGTACATTCACTACATCGACTGTGTGGTTCAGGCCTTCTGCGTTCACCTCTATGGGACCACCTCTCACACGGTGCTCATGATCATGGCGTTTGACCGGTACGTGGCCATCTGCAACCCCCTTCGCTACGCCACCATCATGACCAACTGGATGGTGGTGAAGCTGTCGGTCGCAGCCTGGGGATCGGCCTTGGTGCAAGTGGCGATCCTCCTGGGCCTCACCATCCGCCTGTCCCGCTGCAGGCGGGTTATATCCAACCTGTTCTGCGACCACGCCTCCTTGTTCAAGCTGTCCTGCGAGAGCGTGGTCATCAATCAGGTGTTCGGGCTCGGCAACACGGTGGTGCTGCTGGGCTCGTCCATCTGCAGCGTGACCCTCACCTACCTGAAGATCGCCGCCGTGTGCATACGCAGTAAGAACAAGGTGCTGAACCGCAAAGCGCTGCAGACCTGCGCCACCCACCTGGCCGTGTACGTCCTGCTGCTGGTGTCGGCCTTCATCGTCGTCATCCTGCACCGCTTCCCTCAGCTGTCATACCACAGGAAGGTGGCGGCCATTCTGGGCGAAGTGGCCCTGCCGGCGCTTAACGCTGTTATCTACGGGCTGCAAATAAAAGAGGTCAGGCAGAGAATCTTGGCTGTTCTCCGCAGTAAACAGACACTCGTGCATTTGAAATGATTCCGTGTTTGATCGGGTAGATTAGCAACATCTACAAATATTTGCACTGCTGATAAAATAATGTTAATCCCAACTGCGAAAGGAGTCTGAGACTGTAATATGTTAATATTCATTCCTTTCAGTATCATGTTATGTATGGATTTGCACAAATATCTTTTACTACCAGTTATTTTTTTGGGACTATTTGCTTTGATATCAAGTATTAAAATCCTTATAACCTGCTGTACATGAAGAAATAGCGTCAGCTCGGTAAATGTTCACCTGCGCTTCACCTCAGTTCACTTGTTTAGTTTTGCTCAGTTTTTTTGAAGCCTGAGATCATGATGATGTTTGATTCTGTAGATTATCTAATGTTGGTATTTGACACAACTTGGGACGGAAGAAAATACATTAAAAAGTCAAGTCAGCCTGTTCCTCCAACTCATACGACACACTATGTCGTTTTTTGAACCATAGTTCGGCGTATGTAGTGGTTTTAAAGAGCGCAGACCTCTAGCGGTAGTGATGTTTGTGATGCTGATTCTCTGCCATCGAACCCTAAACCTCACCCTAACTAAGTTCATCAACCATGTGTTGGTAAAGCAAATGAAGTCCCACGATGCTCTGAGGCGAAAAGTATTTGTGGCGAACCTCCTGTCACAGGTAGAGGTGTTATTTTAGCAAACGGTTCATATGGTACACATTCAGGTTATTCTACACGATCTCCTTCTGATAACTCGTGTGATAACTCATGTCATATGTCTTCACTTCCCTTCACTGACCCTCCCCTGAAACTGTTCAGCTGGGATCAACTCCCTGTTACTGGACGGTGATGATGTGTCACGGAAAGAGTTTAGTCGGGGATAAAGTGAGAGGTTGATGCTGAAGTTACTGGAAAGAATTTCCAAAGCTCAGATTCATTATTACACAAACCTGTTTTTTATTCAGGAGTCAGAAAGTTTTGCTTCACCTTTCTTCACGTAATTTGCCATAATAACATATCAAATTCATTCACCAGTCTTCATCAGTTCCGTAATGATAAAAACTGGAAACAGAATTTTTAACCGCCACAGTCGACACGGCACTCCCTCAGGTTCTCAGCGACACACCAGAGATGGAAGTCGATCAGGTGAAAATCTGAGTGTACATCATGACATCACATATGACCGTGAACAAACTGTTTAATATCAACTGTACACACTGTACTCTAAAATCCCAAAACATGAATGAAATAATAATCAATCAATAAAACAGCTCAACAGCCCAACAGCGCAAAGGCCAATAGCTCAAAGGCCCAACGGCTTATGTTAAAAAGGTTTTAAAAATGTAAAAAAAATGTAAGTACCTCAAGCCTAAATAGAAATAGAAATACTATATACAAGAAATAAAGTATCAATAGTTGCACTTTGAGTATGAAATATTGCACAGTTGGAATTGCACTTAAAAGTATTCCAGTGAATTCTTGTAGTGATTATTGAGTCCTGGAGTGTGTGTGTGTGTGTGTGTGTGTGCGTGTGTGTGTTTGTGTGTGTGTGTGTGTTTGTGTGTTCTACTGAGAACAGTGCTGGTACAGTGTCCTGCATGGGGTGGAAGTCGTTGTCCATCACTGATGATAGCTTAGCTACCATCCTCCTCTCTCCCACCACCTGCACTGTGTCCACGGAGTGTCCCAGGACAGAGCTGGCCTTCCTGATCAGTCTGTCGAGTCTCTTCCTGCCAGCAGTTGAGATTCTTCTTCTCCAGCAGACCACTCCATAGAAGATGGCTGAAGCCACCACAGTGTCAAAGAAGGTCTTGAGGAGCGCCCCCTGCACTCCAATGGACCTGAGTCTCCTGAGCAGGTACAGTCTGCTCTGGCCCTTCTTGTTCAGTGCCATGGTGTTGTCTATCCAGTCAAGTTTATTGTTCAGGTGAACACCCAGGTACTGATAAGAGTCCACTCTCTCAATGTCCTTTCCCTGGATGTTCACCGGTGTTGGGGGGAGTGATTGCGCCTGCGGAAATCCACCACCAGATTCCTTGACTCTCCCAGCGTTGATCTGATCAGTGTTCTGTACTTCCTCATCGTCATCTGTGACTATGGCATAAGATAACTTCTGCAGATGACTTGTCCCTCAGGAGCACAGGCTGGAAGGCGTTGAAGGCACTGGAGAAATCAAAGAACATGATTCTCAGTCAGTGGCGTCCGGACCCTCAGCCTTTCTCGCTTGTTCTTCCTGAGCTCCTTCCTCACCTGGTTTGTGGAGAGGGACATATTGGAGCATGGGGGCTGCGTGTGTGGTAGAGGTATGAGAAGAGGTGCAGGTGAGGGTGGGGGGTTTGGGGCAAGAGAAGCTGAAGCAGTGGGTCTCTGGTCGTTTATCCACTTCTGGTCCCCCACAGTCTGTGAGTCTGGTTTCTTGTGCCAAGAGATGGTTGTCCTCTCCAGACCCCACTGATGATGTTCTGATGCAGGTTGTCGAGGAGTTTCTCTCCTCTCCTGTTTATTTGTCTATGCAAGATCATCTTATCTTTGGCATGCCGGGACAGTTGATTGGTAGCCAAAGGCTGTCTCGAGAGAGTTGCAGAATTTAGGTTATAGCTGAAAGAATCTTGCAAGACACACTGCAGTAAATATAGGACATACTGAGACAGAGACCGACTATGGAGATAGCCATTCTGTCTGTGAGATGACAACACATGATTCTGAGAGAGATAAATACACCACAGAGAACGGAGATAGGCAGGTTTTTGGGACAACATGCACTGACCGCTTGTTGATCTGTGTAACGAACCAGAAATCTCCTTGTAATAAATACTTCTGCTTCAGACATCCACGGTCTCCATCTTCCTATCAATTTTCCATAATAAAGGTGGTCCTCAATCTTGCTCTTGCAGATGTTCTAACTTCTCAACATGAGAACAGTAGGAATGGTATGTGAAAAAAATTCTCACAGTGACAAAGACATGCCCACCAATGTCATTAATACAGTGCACAAAAAAATGTCTCTCGGTGTATGTGATTTCACACGCGCATATATTAACCATCGCACGCAGATTTAAATCCCTTGAGGCTCGTGAGGATCTGCTCTCACTCACGATAAAGGCAGCTCTGCTGCTCAAGGCGTTATTTCTGCACTTGCAGTGCACATTTTACACACGCTCCGGAGAAAGTTTTTGACACTTTGGGGGTGGAGCCTCTGGACTTTGACTGACAGCTCTTAGGGAGCCTGGAGTTGCCAGGTTGGATTTTCACGTAGGTAGGATACTGTTAGCAAGGCGAGAGTCAGTGGCCGCATTGGCGACTTTTTAAAATATTCATCTACGTAAGCTGGCAGAACATCATAACATGCCCAACGTGGGGGTAGAGCCTCTCATGCCTCCGGCCATATACACTCTCTCTGCACCTGGCTATAGGGTGCCTGGCAGGTCGAAGTCAAAGCCAGCAACCATGTACCCACATCCAGGTATACCAACAAATATAAAAAATGCAAAATAAAGCTACTCGGGAGAGTAAGTCTGCCTGATGCTACATACTAGTTAGGAGGATCTGAAAACTAAATTTAAGAGTCAGTGAAAAGCACAGCTACACAATTGTTCAGCCCTCACAAAATGGAGGATCTGACCACAGTGACCAATTGGTCAGCGCGTTTCCTAAAGCCCATGAGGTCACCAGGCAAAAAACACTTAAATGTTTTCATATACAGTTAGAGAGAGTGTTGCAAACTTCTAACTGATAGAACTCCAAATCCCTCAAACTGGTTTTCCAATATGGTCCTGAAGCTATGAATGAAATTAGTAATCAGAATTCCAAATTGATAGTAAGTATATAGTTAATCATACTGACTCAGTGGATTGTCTTAAATTTCACCTGTTATGATGGGTTGTTCCCTGACGGAAAGGCCATCGAAGTGGAGCTGAAAAGTTACCTGCAGTCGATGCAGGTTGATGGAGAGACGGACCCACATCCCGGCCACAAGTGCTCCTTCCAAAAGGGCATTCAGCATTGGTGGCAACATCGTTACCTGCCACCGGTCTCTGTTGAAGCCAGAGACTGTGGACAAGCTAGTGTTCCTGGCAAATAATCTTTAGGGCCTGACAAATGGTGTAAACACAAAATCTCAATGAGAGACAGTTTTGAAGATTTGTTCTTGTTTTGCTTTTTAACTGAGAAGACACCAGTTTTTCTGTTCTTTCCATTTTTTTGTCCTACATTTGGTGCCTTCTGCACCGTTTTGCACTTTTTACTGTTCATGTGCACTACTGTAAGGAAACTTTTATTCTGGAAGTATTTACTTTATTCAAAAAAATATGTTTTGCTTTCATTTTGCACTTTTATGTTTTCATTTGAAGTATATGCGGACTACACTTGTAATAATTTTCTTTATTTAAAATACTGGAAGTATTGTTTGTATGTTTAAAACCAAAATGCGTTACATCAGGCTGCAGGTAAGAATGTTTGTTTGAAATATGTTTTTATTTAAAGTAGATATTTCTTTACCTAATACTGAGGCCGTTGCAAGTATTTTCAGTACAGTGTCTGTTCAGTGCCTTTTAGAATGGTTTGCACTAAAGGAAAGAAACCTTATACTTAACGCTTTTTCTTTGTTAAAGTCTCTGCTGCTAATTCTAACTTGAATTTTTTAATCAGTTGAATTGTTTTTTGTTCTTGAATTTCATTTATCTGCAACATTACCATGTTTCTTTCTTCTCACAAGTCCCTGACAGAGTTGTTTGTTGGAGAAAGGGAAGGTTCTGGTTGTTGTGTGTGCGCACCGATCAGCAGCTGTTGCTACAGGGCTTTCTTGGGCATTCTCTGTGAACGATACCATGCACTTCACAAACGCTGATTGGATGAAAGTTTTAAAAAAAATCATGAAGTTGTTCAGCCATGATGAGGTGAATGTCCATAGGGTCTCAGCGCAGCGTCACTGCCTCATGACACTCTGTCGTCTCATAAGACTTGTCTGTCAGTCCAGATCTGGTCAGACTGGAGGAGGTTCACTGCAACACAGGTAAACCTGACACACTCTCACACAAACAGTGACAAACATGTTCTTCACTGAATGAGCTTAGATAAGACGAACAACAGTGAAACCTGATGAACAGAATGAATTCTGATGTGATGAGAAAACTGAAAAAGGCTTCAGATCTGAATAGAATATTAACAGGAATAATGTTGAAGACTTTGTGTTAAATGTTCAAGTCAGGAAATGTACAACATCACTGTTAGTGTAGGATGAAAACACTTTTCATCAGACTCACACATGTTCATGTGAGAGCTGTAGAACTGTCTTTGTCTAAAGGGTCGTTCATAATAAAGGTTTGGTTGGCATTTTGTTGAAATACATAATCATTATCGTTATTTTTACTTTGTCTCTTAAACAGGTTTCTTCATGATTTTGTTTTGGATCCAACTCAATCATGAAAAATATTCATTGAAATATTGATTCCTCAAATGTTTTTTTAGATTAAACACAGAGCAGACAGAATTACAGGATCTCCTTTTTGTCACATGTTGGTGTCTCAAAATTAATATTTATTGAAATATTGATTTCTCAAATTTTTTCTAGAATACAACAAATTAATTTGTTTCTTATCTTATTCATTTTTTTCTGATGGGTTGTTTCTTGTTTCTTTTCTCAGATGTTGGACTCAGTAATGATCCTGATGTGATCGTCCCTCTGCATTATGGAGAATATCACTGTCAACATAGATATTTTAAAGTTGGAGGGGTTAAAGGTAACCCCCCAGTCTTCCATCCCAGCCTTCATCCTCCTCCTCCTCATCTACGTCTTCATCATGGTGTCCAACGTCGGCCTGGTGGTGCTGATCTCCATGGAGCGCAGCCTCCACCAGCCCATGTACCTGCTCTTCTGCAACATGAGTATTAACGATGTGTTCGGGGCCACAGTCATCATCCCTCGCTTGCTGAGTGATGTTTTTATACCAATTACAGACCGGTACATCAATTATATTGACTGTGTAGTTCAGGCTTTTTGTGCTCACATGCATGCGAGTACAACACACACAGTGCTTATGATCATGGCCTTCGACCGGTACGTGGCCATCTGCAACCCCATGCGTTACACCACCATCATGACCAACCGGATGGTGGTGAACTTGTCGCTGTGGGCCTGGGGGGTCTCTTTAGTCCTGGTGGTTATTCTCATTGGCCTCAGTGTCCGTCTGCCGCGGTGTAGGTGGATTGTATTCAATCCATTCTGTGACAACGCCTCCTTGTTCAAACTCTCTTGTGAAAGTGTCATCATCAATAACATCTACGGCCTCACCTACACAGTGATCCTGCTGGGCTCCTCCCTCGGCAGCATCACGCTCACCTACCTGAGGATCGCCATGGTTTGTCTGAGCAGCAGGAACAATGTGCTCAACAGTCGGGCGCTGCAGACCTGTGCCACCCACCTGGCCCTCTACGTCATCATGTTTGTGTCAGGCACCATCACCATCTTCCTCCATCGTTTCCCTGATTTGTCGGACCACAGGAAGCTCGCGTCCATCATGTTCCACGTGGTTCCTCCAGCTATGAACGCCATCATCTACGGACTGCAGATCAAAATAGTCAGACAGAAAATCTTCATTATGTTTAGCAGGAATGCAACGACTATGAGAGAAGTGAAGTGACTTGGTGCTAATATAATGTTAATATTTTCATTTTTTCTCTTATTGCTGCTGCTGTTGTTTTAATTAAAAAAAATTTGTAAGCCCTGCAATTTTTTGTAAGCCCTGGTTTTTGTAAACCTACTTTAAAAAAAAAAATCTGAAAATCTGTTGAGTAAATATTTGATGATGAATAATAAAAGGACATTTTCAAATTCATTCAGAGTTTGACCTCCATGTTTCTCAAATGATTACAACGGCCTGTGTTCACAACACGGCTGATGTGAGCAAATCTTCAACTCACTATTACTTTGTTTTCACTGAACCTATTACTGAACTGGAGTACATTGGTGAAACAGATGTGCAGTTGTGTGTCATCAGCATAAAATTGATAAAATACAGTGTGATGGTTAATAATGTTTTCTAGGTCCATGATGTTTACAAGCATCAGAAATTACTATCCTGTGTCTGGACATGTTACAATTTCCTAGAGATATAAAATTAATAAGGAAACCAGCTGTGGAGATTCATTCAACCTCTACCTAACGAACAAGTTGGCTACCGAGCCGAACAAGGCTCCAGTTGTTCAAAGGACTTTTTAAAATATTCATCTACGTTAGCTGGCAGCAGGTCGAAGTCAAAGCCAGCAACCATGTACCCACATCCAGGTATACCAACAAATATAAAAAAATGCAAAATAAAGATACTGGGGAGAGTAAGTCTGCCTGATGCTACATACTAGTTAAGAGGATCCGAAAACTAAATTTAAGAGTCAGTGAAAAGCACAGCTACACAATTGTTCAGCCCTCAAAAAATGGAGGATGTGACCACAGTGACCAATTGGTCAGTGCGTTTCCTAAAGCCCATGAGGTCACCAGGCAAAAAACACATAAATGTTTTCATATACAGTCAGAGAGAGTGTTGCAAACTTCTAACTGATAGAACTCCACATCCCTCAAACTTGTTTTCCAATATGGTCCCGTAGCTATGAATGAAATTATTAATCAGAATTCCAAATTGATAGTTAGTATATAGTTAATCATACTGACTCAGTGAATTGTCTTAAATTTCCCCTCTTATGATGGGTTGTTCCCTGAGGTAGCTTTAATAGATGTTATTTTATTATTTAATACAAATAATTTAGTTATTAATATTTCATTATTTTTGATAGCTATAACTGATAAGTTGTTAAACATATAGAGCCCAACAACATTTGTGCTCTGAGTGAAGCAGTGCATTGCAAGCACACAAGTAAATGGTGCCCCGTGTGAGGCCAGGTAAGATGGCAATTTTTTCCTGATTGTCGAATTTTAAACTTTCAGGTATTGGCTACTACCATTTCAGCCTCGTGGTTACAACAAGAGCTTCTGATTGTTGCTGATTGTCCAGTTGAACATAATCTTTAGTAAGTGAATATTGTCACGAACATCACTAACATTAGTGTTCCTACTTAACCCATGACACGGGTTATTTATTCTGTAGTCTGCCATTGTTATGTTTTAATTCTTGATACCTTTTCTGACTTATCCAAATAGATAGGGCTGACAAATGCCTTTGATCCTGAAAACAAGTTTGTGCTCTTAAGATCACAAATCAAGCACTATCCTGAGACCAAAAGGGGGATGTTGGGCCTCAGCCATCACAAAATGGTGGATATCATCTAGTAATACACGATATAAACGATATTCGATATAAACGATAAAAAATAGCCTACGATAGAGATTTTAATTCTATCGCTATATCGTGATAATACATGTTGATGACGCAATCTACCCGCGGCCGCGAGATTTAGAGCCACGAGGTGCAACCAGCTGCAACGCATCAGTAAACATGGCTGAAAGCGAAATGGAGGAGCTGGTGAAAAAGACCGGTGCAACTTCCACCATTTGGACTTGGTTCGGATTTAAGCCGTCCGACAAGCAGCAGCAAACTATACTCTGTAACGTGTGTTGGGCAACAGTTCTGGCTAAGAGCGGTAACACGACTAAACTATTCTACCACCTCAAAACGAAACATGTCACTGAATACCAGCAGTGCCAGGCAATGCAGCCAAACCCAAGCTCCAGTAGGAAGAACGCACAACAGAAAAAACAGGAACCGATCCAGTCCTCCATCCAACAGTCATTTGCAAAAGGTAATCCTTACAATAGGAAGAGCCTGCGATGGATTGAAATTACCAGGGCCATAACTGTTTACTTGTGTAAGGATATGGGCCCTTTTCAAACGGTGGAGAGACGCGGCTTTAAAGCCATGATCAGAGCTATTGATCCACGATACAAGGTGCCTAGCCGCAAATACTTTACAGAAACAGAGATGCCAAAATTGTATGCCGAGCTCCGCGAAAAGGTTGAAAAAGAGCTGTGTGACTTGAAGTACTTTGCCACTACAATGGACCTGTGGTCGAGCCGTACCATGGAGCCTTTCCTCAGCCTGACCATCCACTATATAACGGAAGATTTGAAACTTGGCAGCTGGTGTTTGCAGACGTCGTACTTCCCCCGCTGAACATACGACCGAGGAGATAGCACAAGGACTCAAGGAAGCGCTTGAGTCATGGGGTTTTATAGAAGAACGCCAAGTGTGCATCAATACTGATAATGGATCGAACGTGGTCAAGGCAGCGTCTCTGAATGATAGGACCAGGCTGCAGAGCTTCGGACACAGGTTGCATCTCGCCATCGGTAGGTTAACACATTTTGTGCATAATATTATAATATTTTAAGATTACACTGCCTATAATACTGCACAGTAATGTTGCATTTGCGTTTAGAGATGTTCATTCAATCGTAATCAAGCATTAAGGTGTGTGTGTGTGTGTGTGTGGAGAGAGATATGAACATTATAGATGAAATTAACTAACAATATCTTACAAATTTGTGCAATACCGTGCTTTTGCCTTATGCAAGAAGATTGTGAGTGCCTTTTCACACTCTTGGATAAGAAGAAAAGTGTTGAAGGAAGCCCAGGCAGAGCACCATCTTCCCTTACATCGGCTCATCACAGAAACACCAACAAGGTGGGGGTCACGCCAGATGATGATCCAGAGGGTGCTTGGACAAGAGTAGGGCCTATCACAGGTACCGAAAGCAGACAGGAACACCAGACACCTGGTACCCACTTGGCAAGATACAGATGTCTTGGAATCTATAAGCACGACCCTCGGCCCATTGCTGGAATTCACAGACGCGCTGTCTGGAGAAGAGTATGTCAGTGTGTCGTACATCAAACCGGTTCTCCATCTTTTCAACAACACTGTTCTTACTGCAGCTGATGATGACACAGAGCTGACCAAGGACATGAAAAGAATCATCCTAGAGTACTTAAACGAGAAGTACTTGGACCCAGAAACAGTTGACCTGCTGGATATGGCCTCCTTGGTCGACCCACTGTTTAAAGATACATATGTAGCTGATGACCGCCAGGAGTTTTATTTAAAATACTGGAAGTATTGTTTGTATGTTTAAAACCAAAATGCGTTACATTAGGCTGCAGGTATGAATGTTTGTTTGAAATATGTATTTATTTAAAGTATATATTTCTTTACCTAATACTGAGGCCGTTGCAAGTATTTTCAGTACAGTGTCTGTTCAGTGCCTTTTAGAATGGTTTGCACTAAAGGAAAGAAACCTTATACTTGACGCTTTTTCTTTGTTAAAATCTCTGCAGCTAACTCTAACTTGAATTTTTTAATTAGTTGAATTGTTTTTTGTTCTTGAATTTTATTTATCTGCAACATTATGTTGTATGTTTGCTGTTTTTGCACAATAAATGTTCTCAAACCTACATACCATGTTTCTTTCTTCTCACAAGTCCCTGACTGAGAGTTGTTTGTTGGAGAAAGGGAAGGTTCTGGTTGTTGTGTGTGCGCACCAATCAGCAGCTGTTGCTACAGGGCTTTCTTGGGCATTCTCTGTGAACGATACCATGCACTTCACAAACGCTGATTGGATGAAAGTTTAAAAAAAAATCATGATGTTGTTCAGCCATGATGAGGTGAACGTCTCCAGGGTCTCAGCGCAGCGTCACTGTCTCATGACACTCTGTCGTCTCATAAGACTTGTCTGTCAGTCCAGCTCTGGTCAGACCGGAGGAGGTTTCACGGCAACACAGGTAAACCTGACACACTCTCACACAAACAGTGACAAACATGTTCTTCACTGAATGAGCTTAGATAAGACAAACAACAGTGAAACCTGATGAACAGAATGAATTCTGATGTGATGACAAACTGAAAAAGGCTTCAGATCTGAATAGAATATTAACAGGAATAATGTTGAACACTTTGTGTTAAATGTTCAAGTCAGGAAATGTACAACATCACTGTTAGTGTAGGATGAAAACACTTTTCATCAGACTCACACATGTTCAAGTGAGAGCTGTAGAACTGTCTTTGTCTAAAGGGTCGTTCATAATAAAGGTTTGTGCATTTGAAGCTGCTTTCATTTCTGTCACTTCATAAAGGTATAAAACATTTTCAAGTGAAGAAATTTGATATGTAAATGATGAAAGAACAGAGAAATTATTTCATCTGATCATCTCTAATCTGGTTTTACACATTTATCTTGATGGGACAATTAGTCTAAAGTTTGATTGAATTAATTTGTTATCACGTTTTCATGGATCAGAAACGTTTTTAACATGTTGTTGAAATACATAATCAATATAACAATAATAGGGAGTGCAATGTTTTTAATTTGAAGGCTGTGTTGTAAACTCACACCTTTTATCTATATAGAATAATTGTATTCACCAGCTAAGGCTGTTTTCATTGTCTCGTTTCAAACTAACCAAACATTAAAGACATATAAAGGTGAGTTTGCAAATGTGTTCTTTACTCACCTTTCGTTGATTTTGTTGCTTTTGTTGCATATATATATATGTTTGTTTGTGTGTATTTATACTCCCAACATCAACAAATTATCTTAATTAGCAAAACAAAAAGAAAACAACACATTTATTCCACGTATCGACCTCAATCAACTTTAATTAAATATGTTAAATATAAATAAATGTATACGTGAAATAAATATAATAATGATATACAATTACATGTTCTTACATGTTGTTTTATTTTTACTTTGTCTCTTAAACAGGTTTCTTCATGATTTTGTTTTGATCAACTCAATCATAAATAATATTCATTGAAATATTTATTCCTCAAATGTTTTTTTAAATTAAACACAGAGCAGACAGAATTACATTAATTAATTTCCTTTTTTCTCAGATGTTGGTGTCTCAAAATTAATATTTATTGAAATATTGATTTCTCAAATTATTTCTAGAATACAACAAATTAATTTGTTTCTTATCTTATTCATTTTTTTCTGATGGGTTGTTTCTTACTTCTTTTCTCAGATGTTTCCTCAGTAATGATCCTGATGTGATCGTCCCTCTGCATTATGGAGAATATCACTGTCAACATAGATATTTTAAAGTTGGAGGGGTTAAAGGTCACCCCCCAGTCTTCCATCCCAGCCTTCATCCTCCTCCTCCTCATCTACGTCTTCATCATGGTGTCCAACGTCGGCCTGGTGGTGCTGACCTCCATGGAGCGCAGCCTCCACCAGCCCATGTACCTGCTCTTCTGCAACATGAGTATTAACGATGTGTTCGGGGCCACAGTCATCATCCCTCGCTTGCTGAGTGATGTTTTTATACCAATTACAGACCGGTACATCAATTATATCGACTGTGTAGTTCAGGCTTTTTGTGCTCACGTTTATGCAGGCACAACACACACAGTGCTTATGATCATGGCCTTCGACCGGTACGTGGCCATCTGCAACCCCATGCGTTACGCCACCATCATGACCAACCGGATGGTGGTGAACTTGTCGCTGTCGGCCTGGGGGGTGGCTTTTCTCCAGGTGGTGATCCTTATTGGCCTTAGTGTCCGTCTGTCGCGCTGTAGGTGGATTGTATTCAATCCATTCTGTGACAACGCCTCCTTGTTCAAACTCTCCTGTGAAAGTGTCATCATCAATAACATCTACGGCCTCACCTACACAGTGATCCTGTTGAGCTCCTCCCTCGGCAGCGTCACGCTCACCTACCTGAGGATCGCCATGGTTTGTTTGAGCAGCAGGAACAATGTGCTCAACAGTCGGGCGCTGCAGACCTGTGCCACCCACCTGTCCCTCTACGTCATCATGTTTGTGTCAGGCGCCATCATCATCTTCCTCCATCGTTTCCCTGATTTGTCGGACTACAGGAAGCTCGCGTCCATCATGTTCCACGTGGTTCCTCCAGCTTTGAACCCCATCATCTACGGACTGCAGATCAAAATAGTCAGACAGAAAATCTTCATCATGTTTAGCAGGAATGCAACGATTATGAGAGAAGTGAAGTGACTTGGTGCTGATTCTGATTTTTTTTTATCCTTAACATGTTTTGTTTCTGAACATCTGTTTTTTTGATGATGAACAATAAAAGGACAATTTCAAATTAATTTAGAGCTTGACCTCCATGTTTTTCAAATGATTATAAAGGCCTCTGTTCACAAGCACGTAATTCACCATAACTTAATTTACACTGAACCTATTACTGAACTGGGGTACTTTGGTGAAACAGATGTGCAGTTGTGTGTCATCAGCATAACATTGTTAATTGATAGTGTCATGGTTAACAATGTTTACCAGATCCATGGTGTTTTAAAAGCATCAGATATCACTGTCCTCTGTTTGGAAATGTTACCATTTCCTGGAGATACAAAATTAACAAGGAAACCAGCTGTAGAGTATGGAGGACCGTGGGGGACGCGGAATGTGAAATACAACATTTTGAAATCCATTTTAAAATCTATCATTAAATGGAGCAATTGGAAAAGCTTTTCAAATCCATTTTCAAATCCATCATTAAATAGAGCAATTTGAATAAGCTTTTCAAATCCATTTTCAAATCCATTTTCAAATCCAATTCGAAAAAGCTTTTCGAAAAGCATTTGGCCTCTCCTTTCAACATTCCGAGTCCCTCTGGGTCCCTATGTTGGTTTGCTGAAACAATGCAAATGAGCAGGGAACAAGCTCTCTGATTGGCTAACGCCTGACCTATCATATAGATGTGTGACGTGAATTGTGGGAAGGAGAAGATGGTAGAGCAGTGGTTCTCAATCTGTTTACACCCTGTATCACCTCAGAAAAGATCCTGCTCTCCAAGTGCCACCATCATGACCCATGTAAAAAGTACAGAAGTTAGCCCCAAAAATCAGTTTAAACCCGCTAACACCCGACGTTTTCCACAGTGGGAAAAAGTTTAATCGGCATTCAGCCCCGGGGCAAATGAATCTGCAATAGACTCGGGTTTAAGCGGCGTCAACTCCAAACGGAACCGATCGGAGTTGACGCCGGCACACCCGGGTGAACGCGGTAATTTGCGCTGGTTGGATAAGGGAAAATGAATGGTGCACTTTATTTCAACACTGCGGCCACATACACGGACTCATCAGGCGTCTCTTCCTTCTCACAGCGCAGCGGCAACCTTCCTCTTCTCTCACACACTTCACAGCTCCTGCTAAAGAGCCAGGCTTGGCTCGGAACACTGCGATGAGTTTGTAAACTTTGAAAGAGTGACAAAGGTACAAGATATAGGTTACATTTTTCACGGTGGCGGTAAAGAGGTATATCTTGTCATGATGGTGGTACTTGGAGAGACGGATCTTTTCTGAGGTGATACAGGGTGTAAACAGATTGAGAACCACTGCTCTACCATCTTCTCCTTCCCACAATCCACGTCACACATCTATATGATAGGTCAGGCGTGAGTCAATCAGAGAGCTTGTTCCCTGCTCATTTGCATTGTTTCAGCAAACGAACACAGGGAACCAGAGGGACTCGGAATGTTGAATGGAGAGGCCAAATGCTTTTCGAATTGGATTTGAAAAAAGATTTGAAAAAAGATTTGAAAAAGGATTTGAAAAAGGATTTCGAATTGGATTTGAAAATGGATTTGAAAATCTTTTTCAAATTGCTCCATTTAATAATGGATTTCAAAATGCATTTGAAAATCTTTTTCAAATTGCTCTATTTAATATTGGATTTGAAAATGAATTTCAAAATGGATTTCAAAATGCTGTATTTCACATTTCGCGTCCCCCACGGTCCTCCATAGTAGAGATTCAATCCAACCTCTACCTAACTAACAAGATGGCTACCAAGTCAATCAAATGATTAATCAGAATTCCAAATTGATGGTAAGTATAAAATTAATCATATTGACTCAGTTGATTGGTTATCATTTCCCCTCTTATGATGGGTGGTGTCCTGAGGTAGTTTTAATGGGTATTATATTATTATTTAATACAAATATCTTGGATATTAACTTTTTTTCCCCAAAGCTATAATTTATGAGCTGTAAAATATATTGCCCAACAGAATTGCGCTTCTGAGTGAATCAATGTATTGCCAGCATGCCATTGGATGGTGCCCCGTGTGATGCCAGTTAGGATTGGCCATTATTCATAATTGTTTAATTTTAAATTTCAGATATTGATAACTACCATTTTAAGCCCCATGGTTACAACAAAGGCTTCTTACATATTCTTTATAAAGTTAATGTTGTCAATAACATCATTAACATTCTTCTTTTTACTTAACACATGACACAGATAATGTATTTCGTATTATGCCATTGTTATGATTATTTGTTTTTAACTTAATACATTTTCTGGCTTAGCCAAGATAGATAGGGTTGACAAATCACAAATCAAGCACAATCCTCAGACCAAAGGGGAATGTTGGCCCTCAGCCTTCACAAAATTGAGGATGTCAGCACATGCTCCTTTGTTCCAAAGACAAAGGAAAGCATGGAACTCAGACTACCACGGTCCTTCACCTTTTCACACCTGTGTGTGAAATCTGCCCCAAAATCCAGCTGCTATTGGTCACTGTGTGTCCCAGAACTATGAAGTTACATGATGAGGTTGTGTTCAGCTACAATGACGTGAAGGTCCTCAGGGTCTCAGAGCAGCGTCACTGTCTCGTGACGCTCTGTCGTCTTATTAGACGTGTCTGTCAGTCCCGCTCTGGTCAGTCTGGATGAGATTCATGGCAATACAGGTAAACCCGACACACCGTGACACAGACAGTGACAACCATGTTCTCCACTGAGTGATGTAAGATAAGACGAACAAGAGTGAAAGCTGATGAACAAAATGAATTGTGATGTGATGACAAACTGGAAAAGGCTTCAGGGCTGTATGGAATATTAACAGGAATAATGTTGAACACTTTGTGTTAAATGTTCAGGTCAGGAAATGTACAACATCACCATCTATGCTTGAAAAAACACTTTTCATTAGAATCACATGTTCACATGGGAGCTGCACTGATCTCACATGTTTACCTGCAGCTTGTGTTTATCATGATGTTGTGAATGTAATTACTCGCCAGTTAAAGCAGTGAAACAGAGAACTGGTTTTGATTCTGTGGCTGATTGTGGGAGAAAGTAAAACTCTCAAACTGAACATAGAAGTCACCTTTTCCCTCATCAGCAGCCTCATCTATATGTTCTGTTTCATAGGAATAAGACTGAACATCGTCCTGAACATTCAGACTCATTCCCACGAAGCTTCAAGCACAACTGTCTTTGTCTCAGGCTTGTTTGTCATAAAGGTTTGTACATTTAAAGCTGGTTTAATTTCTGTCACTTCACTTCATAAAGGTTTAGAAAATGTTTAAGTAAAAAACAAATGATATGAAAATGGTAAAAGAACCGTGAAATCATTTAATCTGATCATCTCTTGTTTAGTTAATTCATTACTGCCTTTTCATGAACCAGAAAAGTAATGCTATGTTTTTCATTTGATGTTTGTGTTGGATACTCACATCTACTATCCATAAAAAATTACTATTAAGTTTCTTTGTCTTGTTACAAACTGATCAAACCTAAAATATATTTACAGTTCATTTTACAAGTATGCTATTTACCCTTTTAAAATTGGGTTAGATTGGATTATGATTTTGTTCTAGATATTTCTTAACTCACTCACTCACACACACACACACACACACACACACACACACACACAGATGTAGAATATACCATTGTATTTATTATACCGTTTATCATGATATTAAAAGTAATAAGAATGTAAATAAACCATTCCAATCTGTTCAGTAGTTAGAGAGGAATGGTTTATTGATCTACCAACCTCCAACCTGTTTAAATATAAAAAGCATATATTTATTTACTAATACTTTTCCCTGTTTGATTTAAACTTGAGTTGAGCAAATTTCGTTGTCCTGATAATAAAACACTTGAAGTGTATTAAAGTTAGAGGTTCTGTTGGTTGAATATTATTTTCTTAAATGCATCTGATTAAAAGCAGCAAATCCAGCTCCTGTAACAAATAAATTTTATTCCCAATATCTCTGATTGCCAGTGTGGATCAGTGAATGAGTGATTTATGTTTTTTTCTTTAACTTGTCCTTGAACAGGATTTTTCTTAAACATTATTTTGTTTTGGATCCAACTCCATCATGACTAATCTTTACTGAAATATTGATTCCTAAAATGTTTTCTAGATAACAAAAAAAGGGAAATACAGGATTTCTTGTTCTTTTCTCAGATGATGGACTAAGTTATCCTGGTGTAATTGCCCCTCTGCATTATGGAGAATATCACTGTCAACATGTTTATTCTGCAGCTGGAGGGGTTAAAGGTGACCCCCCAGTCTTCCATCCCAGCCTTCATCCTCCTCCTCCTCATCTACGTCTTCATCATGGTGTCCAACGTCGGCCTGGTGCTGCTGATTTCCATGGAGCGGAGCCTCCACCAGCCCATGTACCTGCTCTTCTGCAACATGAGCATTAACGATGTTTTCGGGGCCACGATCATCATCCCTCGCTTGCTGAGTGATGTTTTTATACCAATTAGGGACCGATACATAACTTACATTGACTGTGTCATTCAAGCTTTTTTTGGTCACATTCATGCGAGTACAACACACACAGTGCTTATGATCATGGCCTTCGACCGGTACGTGGCCATCTGCAACCCCATGCGCTACACAACAATCATGACCAATCGGATGGTGGTGAACTTGTCGCTGTGGGCCTGGGGGGTCTCTATAGTCCTGGTGGTTATTCTCATTGGCCTCAGTGTCCGTCTGTCGCGCTGTAGGTGGATTGTATTCAATCCATTCTGTGACAACGCCTCATTGTTCAAACTCTCTTGTGAAAGTGTCATCATCAATAACATCTACGGCCTCACCTACACAGTGATCCTTCTGGGCTCCTCCCTCGGCAGCATCACGCTCACCTACCTGAGGATCGCCATGGTTTGTCTGAGGAGCAGGAACAATGTGCTCAACAGTCGGGCGCTGCAGACCTGTGCCACCCACCTGGCCCTCTACGTCATCATGTTTGTGTCAGGCATCACCACCATCGTCCTCCATCGCTTCCCTGATTTGTCGGACCACAGGAAACTCGCATCCATCATGTTCCACGTGGTTCCTCCAGCTATGAACGCCATCATCTACGGACTGCAGATCAAAATAGTCAGACAGAAAATCTTCATCATGTTTAGCAGGAATGCAACGATTATGAGAGAAGTGAAGTGACTTGTTGCTTATCGTAATGTAAATATTTTCTAATAAAACTATTCTTTTGTTACTTTTGCCATTATTTGTGATAAAAACAATACTCCCTCATAGTACGTCACAGTCTGCATTCTCCTCACCTCAGTCATCTCTTCCAGCTCGCCTCCCTGTACTTTTCCACCGGCCCCTCCTTCTCCTCACCTGCCACTCCCACCTCATCAGCCCAGCTCTCCTCACCTGTTGCACTCAGCTGCCTCTGATCACCAACCCACCTGGTATATAGACTCTCCTCACCGTTCACTCTCTGTCTGATTGTTCGTTGTACTCATGCATGACTCGCCAGCGTTTTTCGGACTGTGTTCGACCCTGCCTGCCTCTGACTACACCGTCTTGTTGCCTTCCTGGATATCACCTCAGCCTTCTGTCCCCAACCACGAGCTTCGTTCCGTCCCTCCTGGTTTCTGTCTGCCTCTCCCCTGGACTGTTTGGTGAATCCCTGCTACGGCCCCTCGACTCCCCGCCTGAACTGGACTCTCCCTCTCGCCTGTCCCTCTCTGGTTTCTCTGCTCTGCTGATCAGCTCCTCTGGTTCCGAACCCCCGGCTCTCCTGACTACGTCTCCTGTCTGTCCCCTAGCGGAGCCTGCAGCTCTACCCTGAGCTGGTGCGTGAGTACGGCGATTCCTCGTCTGAGCTATTGCCGCGTGTACTCCGGTTCGACTCGGCTGAGGCGACTTCCCGACTCGCCTGGGAGGCTCCAGAGACTCGTTGCCTGCTGCCGGCTCAGAACTCAATCCTGTGCTGCTTAACCGCTGTGATTTCTGTGTGGCGTTAATAAAGGTCATTACCAACTATACCTGGATTATCGATTACTGCTAAATAAAAAAAAAAATATATACACCCGTTGCACCCTCTGTATTTTTTTTTTCAACTTATTTTTAAAGGAATGTTTTTTAAAATCTATTCAGTAATGAACTAACCCTACTTGATGATAATCAATGAAAGGAAACTTCCATACATACATTCAGAGTTTGACTTCCATGTTTTTAAATTATAACGTCCTGTGTTCACCAGCATGACTGATCTGAACAAACCCTTAACACACCATTACTTTACTCTTACTGAACTTTTTACTTTACTTTGGTAATTTGGAGAAACAAATGTGCAGTTGTGTCATCAGCATAAGCTTGCTAATTAACAATGAGATGAATCAGCCATTCAGTGTGCTACAAGCGCAACAGTTAATGGTAAATACATTTCAGTTATTGATAGCTACCATATTGAAGAGCTTCCCACTGTTGCCGATTGCTCAGTTAAACTACTTTGTAAAAATTTAATTCAGTCAGAATTGGCTGTTAATTCGGGTGTTCCTTTTCCCTTTAATTTAGTGGAGGGTTTGTAGTCTACCCCAAACTCCAGTTACCATTTGTCACGTTTAGTTGACCACCGTTGGTCACCATTAGTGTTTACAGCTTACTGGCTTTACACACAGCACACCAGAAAGGCCCTGTAGCAAGAAGAAAAAGTCCACAGCACAGGATGGAGTCTACATTGTTCCTCCTGAATCTGTTACGGCCGGCGCCGACCCCTGCCCCCCGTTTTGTATGCATATCCTTTTTGGCCTGTCAAGCAGGGTGCCCCTCACACTTCTCGCCGGCGTCCTGGAGGATCCGGATTGGAGCGGCACCTGAAACAGTCCACCAATCACCAAGGAGCAATTTGTGGAGGAGGCTACAAATCTCCCCACAGCTTGTCAGTCGGGGCGGCTGTGATTTCACTTGACCAGCACGCCACTGTGTCTCTCGATTTTGTGAAACTGAAAGAGGCACATGAAACTTGTCTGAGGACTGGGCCAGGTTTTAGTTGGCGATAGATCAGACCACTCACATCTGCAGAATCCCTTTGTTATCCTTCATTAGGTGCAGGAGTGATGTTCCTGACTGTTTTGTTTGATAGTAACAAAGGGGTTTAGTTTCATTTTCGTTTTCTGTAGTGGCAACAGTTACTCACTGTTATGAGTCCTCCTTTTGTTGAAGTTGTTTGTTTGATTTGAACAGCACTCACAGGCCCATTTTCAGTTCCAATTTGTCTCTTTTGTTCTGGTTTTGATAACAATCCTGTTTTTGTACTAATAACTCATTTACCAAATACACCTGGTTTTATGTTGCTTCCCTTTCCCCTACTGAGCCGGGTCGTAACACTGGTTTTACCATCAGTCAGAGCTTGTTTAGACTTTCCTGGAAGGCTAAGCAGTTTGATTCCCGGACAATTCAAACACCCTCTGGTCACCTTTTTTGAAAATAGAACCACAGCCCTGGTCTACTGTTCAACACCTCCATGCAACATACAAAGGTGTGCCACCATCAACATTGATGCGCCACCACGTGGACCCACCACCCACAGAAAAAAAGAAACTGAGGTGTGGTGCAGTGGAAGCCGGGTGGCAGGCAAAGGCAGGAGCCCTCGTGTGCTGACCCCCAATGTCACACTAGTTTTTGGGACATGCAATGTCACCTCTCTGGCTGAGAAGGAGTCTATGCTTATTGGTAAGGTAAAGTGATACCAGCTAAACATAGATTGCCTGACCTCTATGCATGAGGTGACTCCTAGACAGGGGCTGGACTTTCTCCTTTTCCAGAATGATGATCGTCGGGCTGGAGTAGGGATACTCACAAGTCCCTGACAGAGTTGTTTGTTGGAGAAAGGGAAGGTTCTGGTTGTTGTGTGTGCGCAGCGATCAGCAGCTGATGCTACCGGGCCTCCTTGGGCCTTCTCTGTGAACGATACCATGCACTTCACAAAGGCTTATTCGATGAAAGTTAAAAAAAAAATCATGAAGTTGTTCAGCCATGATGAGGTGAACGTCTCCAGGGTCTCAGCGCAGCGTCACTGACTCGTGACGCTCTGTCGTCTCATAAGACTTGTCTGTCAGTCCAGCTCTGGTCAGACCGGAGGAGGTTTCACGGCAACACAGGTAAACCTGACACACTCTCACACAGACAGTGACAACCATGTTCTCCACTGAGTGATGTAAGATAAGACGAACAACAGTGAAACCTGATGAACAGAATGAATTGTGATGTGATGACAAACTAAAAAAGGCTTCAGGGCTGTATGGAATATTAACAGGAATAATGTTGAACACTTTGTGTTGAATGTTCATGTCAGATATTACACATCATTATCAGTGTAGGAAAAAAACACTTCATCAGACTCACACATGTTCACACGAGAGCTGCACTGATCTCACATGTTTACCTGCAGCTCGTGTTTACCAAGACGTGAATCTAATCTCTCTGGACAGGGACCACAGACACAGCAGTGAAACAGAGAAATGGGCTTAAATATTAGGCTGATTACGGGACAAAGTGTGTAATGGAGATTCATCATATGGCTCTTTTGTGGTCTTATCATCTTTCCTGTCTCCTCACGCCTATGGTATCCTCACACTTTTTGATTTGCTTTCTGTTGATTAGCTAGTCTGTTATTCTTTTGTATTCCTTTCTATTGTTTGGCTGCCCTTTTGTCTTACTAACTTATTCAGTGTATATATAAGCAGTCCACGTCTGCATCTTGAAGACACTCACCGGTGATCCATTTGATCACTTCAACCACAGTGATCCTTCGATCATATGCATCTGTGTAACCCCACCATCCTGTTTGCCTTAAAGACGCAGCTGTAGACGCAGCTCGGGGTCAGACTCTGTTTCCAACTTCTGGGTGCAGACTCTGTCCGTTCAAGCTGGGACATGGCACGCAGGGAAGTATTCCTGAGGCCATCCATTTACTTCTCACTGGGGAAAGTCAAGGAATTTCTACGACAAAGTGAAACCCCAAACTGAACATAGAAGTGACTTTTGTCCTGATTCTGTTTCATAGGAATAAGATTAAACATTGTTTCTAAAAAATCTGACTCATTCCCATGACGCTAGAAGCAGAACTCTTTTTGTCTATGGGTCGTTTGTCAAAAATGTTTGTACATTTGAAGCTTGTTTCATTTCTGTCACTTCATAAAGGTTTTGAACATGTTCAAGTGAAGAAGTTTGATATGAAAATCATCAAAAAGAAATAACATATTTTTTTCTGATCATCTATTGTCTGATTTTACATGATTTTTCTTGATGTGAGTGTTTTTCTAACTTTGTTTGTTTAATTTTCATTCCTACATTTTCATGGACCAAAAAATATAGTTTGATAAGATAAATGGTGTTATATACTCACGCACGATCTATAGAATTATTGTATTTACCACCTGAGGCTCACGTTTACAAACGTGCTATTTACTTGTTTTTATTTGATTTTGTTGGAGAAATTAATTTTAAGATCTTAATATACTTTGTAAAAAGAAAACAACATGAATTTACTCCACAGTTCAACCTCTGTATTTTCATGTCTAATCAGCTTAAACTACATACATATATGCATACATCATATGTAATGTAGGGTTCTGTGGGTTGAGTATGAACTTCCTAAATGCAGAAAACTCCAGCTCTGTGGATTCCTCACTGTGTCCTGGAACCAATAAAAACACAAACTGATGGACTCTTAAATTTTATTCCCAATATCTCTGAAAATCAACAATCCCTATCAAACCAAGTCCAAGTATGGGTCTATGAATGTGACTGAACCAGTTTTTTAAATGATTTGGTTTTGGATCAAAATCCATCAAAATTAATATTTATTGAAATATTAATTTCTCAAATTATTTCTGGATTACAACTAATTACTTTGTGTCTTATTTTAGTCATTTTTTTCTGATGGGTTGTTTCTTGTTCCTTCTTTTTTTAGATGTTGGACTCAGTTATTCTCCTGATGTGATCGTCCCTCTGCATTATGGAGAACATCACTGTCAACATGGATATTCTGCAGCTGGAGGGGTTAAAGGTGACCCCCCAGTCTTCCATCCCAGCCTTCATCCTCCTCCTCCTCATCTACGTCTTCATCATGGTGTCCAACGTCGGCCTGGTGCTGCTGATCTCCATGGAGCGCAGCCTCCACCAGCCCATGTACCTGCTCTTCTGCAACATGAGCATTAACGATGTGTTTGGGGCCACAATCATCATCCCTCGCTTGCTGAGTGACATTTTTACGCCGATGACTCAGCGGTATATTCATTACTACGAGTGTGTCATTCAGGCATTCTGTGCCCATTTCCACGCTGCCACCTCTCATTATGTGCTCATCATCATGGCCTTCGACCGGTATGTGGCCATCTGCAAGCCACTGCGTTACACCACCATCATGACCAACCGGATGGTGGCGATGCTGTCGGCGTCGGCCTGGGCCACAGCCTTCCTCTTGATCGTGGCCCTGGTGAGCCTCAGCGTCCGCTTGTCACGCTGCAGATCCGTAATAAACAACCCATTCTGTGATAACGCCTCCTTGTTCAAGCTCTCCTGTGAAAACGTTCTCATCAGCCACGTTTACGGCCTTGGCACCGCCATGGCCACAATGGCGTTTTCCCTCTGCAGCGTGACGCTCACCTACCTGAGGATCGCCATGGTGTGTCTGAGCAGCAGGAACAAGACTCTAAACAGCAAAGCGCTGCAGACCTGTGCCTCGCATCTCGCCATCTACATCATCCTGCTGCTGTCAGGCAACATCATCATCATCCTCCATCGCTTCCCTGACTTGTCGGACCTCAGGAAGCTTGCGTCCATTCTGTTCCATGTGGTTCCTCCAGCTTTGAACGCCGTGATCTACGGACTGCAGATCAAAGTGGTCCGAGAAAAAATCATCATCATATTTACAAGAAAAAAAAAGACGTGACTGAATCGAATGTAAAGATTCAATTCACTTTTCATCCAAGAACTAAATTACTTTAAAATATGTATAATTTATAGTAATTAGAAATATAAATAAGTAGTGTAGTCTTTATAAAAAACGAATAATAAAATAAAATATAAAATACAACTACAGTTATCACACATGAATTTCATTAAAGTAAGAGCTTCACTTACAGAAACGAATTCCTTTGCACATTTCACGTTTTCTATGACTTTGTTGTTGCTGATGTAGAGAACTGTTGAATATTATATATTATTATTTTACTATATATTATATATAACGGATATTATGTAAAGAGCTGTCAATCATGGTAACAGTATTTTAAAAACCTCTCTTTTCCTGGTATATGTACTTTGTAGGAATTAATTCACTAGTTGTGGTTGATAAAGTTAAGTCGAGCTGTGGATCTTAATACCAAAGTATTACAGTATGGAAATGTCTTCATTAAATATTGGTAATGAAAAAGAAAAATGAATGGTCACTCTGCATTTTAGTACATTAGATTAAATTTGTTTATATACATAAACATGTAATAAATAATAGTGTATGGATAAATATGTATAATGATAAAGATCAAATATTTATACATCAACTGAAATTGTTTCTATTTTTTTCACAAATAAACTTTTTAAATCCCTCACCCCGTCAGAATCCATGTGACCGTCAGTAAATCTATGTTGGTTTAAATATCTACGAATGACAAACAGTATAATCAAATGTTATAGAATAAACACATACAGGTATTTTAATGCTCTAGTTGTTGAATGTGTCAACAGCATTGAAGCACCGTTCCTATGGAGAATCAAAACAGCTCGTATCGTGGCTGCAGATACTTCCGGGTCACTTCAACATTTAGGAAACTTCCTGGGCCAATTTGACAATTCGACCTCACCCACGTAATCAGTAACATCCACAGACAAAAAGCAAACAGTCTTTCAAAGAGTTCTTGAAAGTTCATAAGGAGAAAATTATTGCTCATGTTTGTCATTCATGTTTCTATGGAGCTACACAAATCCACTTGTCTGTCGCACTCAACGACAGGCAGAGTCAGATTGTCAGTAAACCTCTGGATTCTGACTGAGTCAGTTTAAACGATACTGTTCAAATTATAAGCTCAATACATAGAGTTTTCAGCAATTGTGGAATATTGCTTCAGTTTAAAAATGCTGTTATCGTGGAAATTTGCACTTTATTTTGTGCAACTGATTATTTTTCGTCAAAAGTGCCAATATCTGATGAGGGAAATTGATTATTTGCAGATCCACGCCGCTGGCAAACATGAGTTAACCCGCTGCAGCGACAGCAAAGACTGAAATAAAAGCTGAGAAAAGTGAAAATGACTCAAACATTGACAACATGGTCGGTGATGTGGATGCAGAGTTGACAGCAACTGTTGCCTGGTGACAAACTGTTGAGCAACCTCACAAACCATGGGTGGGACACGCAATCACTTTATAAAAGCTACGTGTGAGTTCAGCTGTGGTCTGTCAGGAGGAGGTGCACGTCAGCAGAGGTAAACCTGACACACACACACGCACACTGTAGAAATTAAGTTAAACGTCTTAAATTTGGTGGCAAACTGAAAAAATATTGGTGTGTGTTTTAGATCTGATGTATATAAAAGAGCAAAAAAAAAGAAACACAAAAAACGAATTAAGTACCATGAAAAATGCATGAATCAAACTGTAATAATAATTTTTGAAGTGAGACACTGATGAAATCTGAGATTCTGGGTTATTTTAGTAAAATTTAAGTAAAGAAAAAGAATGTGAGGTCACCGTCTCTGTTTGTGTCTGTACAGTTTGTTGTCATCCTCAGAAAAAAATCCAGCTGAAGAGGTTTACTGAGGTTTGTCCAAGGATCATCACCATCTGATTCATGTAACATATTATTTTCTTATACTACCAGTAATAATAATAATAACACACTTTATTTCTATAAGGCCTTTCAAAAGAGTTACAAGCTGCGTTACAAAAAGCAACAAAAGCAAATCAGTAACGACTTGAAACAAGAAGTCTGTGCCTGGATTCATCCCGAGGTCACATTTCTGTTGTGGAAATATTTTTCAAATTAGCATAACATTTTTATTAATTAATGCATTGTCGTATATTGAAGCAAAAAAACCCCCAAAACATTCAAATTAAACACAAAAAAAATAATTTCAGAAAACCAAATAAATTGTTGTCCGAATGTAAGTGGTGAAATCGTTTTTTTGTTTTGATTTTTCTTTTCTAATTCGTCAGTCGCCTTTTAATTTGAATTAAACACAGAATTAATTTTCCGCTCGCTGAGATGTGACTCACGTGATATTCTCTTGCTTGTTTTTAAATCTGCTCATGATCTCACAGGCGCAGACGTGTGTCACAGTGCGTCAGTCGGCTGTTCCACAGTGCAGGACTGACGCCTGCGGTGAGGCAGAGTTCAGCTGCTGGAAACAGCTGGAAAGTGTTGAAACCTATTAGACGTGATCTTAAAACCTCTCCTCAGTCTGACGTTTGATTCAGTTTGGTTTACAGACGTTTTTTTATTGCATCTATGTTGTAAATTCTATTCCACTTTAACCCGTCAACTTTATTATTATGTATTTTTTACCTCCTTTAATTGAAATCTTTCTTCTATTCATTTGACCTTTTTTTCTGTCTTTGATTGTTATGATAGATTGTAAAATCTATTGTACAATATTTGATTGTCATTTTTGTTTGTTCCGTCTTATTTTCGGCTCATCAGTCGACTGTGCAGCACTTTGAACTGGACTCGCCTGTGGTTTGATTGATTCATCGTCCCTGAGGGTAAAACATGTTGAGCAGCTGCAGCGGAGTCAACCTGTGTCTGAAAAAGATCTGACAGAATTCAAGGTTCAAGGAAACTTTATTGTCATTCCCATCCACACACGTTACCTTCAAATATAGAGTGGAACAAAACTGTGTTTCTCAGACAAACAACAAACCAAATAATCAAAACGCTGCATTTCTGAAGATTATTATTTGTTCTTTTTATATTTTCACTTCTAGACACTGACCGATATGAATTTTTGGTTCATTTTTTCTTAACTTATAAGAAAACTATAAATAAAAAATGACACATACACAACCACATATATGGAATAATAAACAAAACATGAAACATAAACACGAATACGAATCTTTACTTCATTGTTTATTTGTGCAAAATAAAGATTTTAATATCTCTCTGTCGTCCTCTCCCAGCTCCTCCCTCAGCAGCATGGAGAACCAAACCTTCGATGCAGACATTATATCCATCGAGGGGTTAAAGGTCACCCCCCAGGCTTCCATGCCAGCCTTCGTCCTCCTCCTCCTCATCTACGTCTTCATCATGGTGTCCAACGTGAGCCTGGTGGTGCTGATCTCCATGGAGCGCAGCCTCCACCAGCCCATGTACCTGCTCTACTGCAACATGGGCGTGAACGACGTGTTCGGGGCCACGGCCGTCATCCCTCGCCTGCTGAGCGACGTCTTCACTCCGATCACCGAGCGCTCCATCCACTACATCGACTGTGTCGTTCAGGCCTTCGCCACTCACTTCCACGCCGGCACCTCTCACACGGTGCTCATGATCATGGCTTTCGATCGCTATGCGGCCATCTGCAACCCCCTGCTGTACACCGCCATCATGACCAACAGGATGGTGGTGAAGCTGTCGGCGGGGGCCTGGGCGGCCGCTTTCATCTCCATCGTGATCCTCCTGAGCCTCACCGTCCGCCTGACGCGCTGCCGGCGGGTCATCATCAACCCGTTCTGCGACAACGCCTCCTTGTTCAAGCTCTCCTGTGAGAACCTGCTCGTCAACCACATCTACGGCCTCGGCAGCGCCGTGGTCATCCTGGGCTCCTCCCTCGGCACCATCACGCTCTCCTACCTGAGGATCGCCATCATGTGTTGCAGCAGCAAGAGCAAGGGGCTGAGCAGCAAAGCGCTGCAGACCTGCGCCACCCACCTGACCGTGTACGTCATCATGATGGTGGCGTCCTTCACCCCCATGATCATTCACCGCCGGCCCGAGTGGGCTGTCAGCGGGAAGATAGCGTCCGTCATGTTCTTCGTCGTGCCCCCGGCCCTGAACCCCATCATCTACGGTCTGAACTGTAAAGAGCTGCGACAGAAGATCGTCAGTGTGTTTCACAGGATTAAAGTCCAGAACGGTAAAAAACCATAAGGGGACAAACTTTCCATAAATAACTCATAAAAATGCTCAAAGTCTCAACAGAGGAAAACCGCAAACTCCTCAACGTCAACAATCATCACCTGGAAATGCAAACATGAATTTCTTCCCACACAAATATTGTTTTATATTAAGTTGAATTTGAATCAACATATCTTGCAGGAGTTTAAGAGCCTGTAGTTTCTGAGTCAAATGTTTTCAAATTTACTGACGATCATGAAACTGAATGTTCCCTCAATTTTTATTTTATTTAAAAAATAAGCTTTATTTATATTTCCTCATATTTTGCTGCTCACAGTGACATGACTTGTATTCAAAGTATCATATTTACATGATAATATTTTTATAAACCACGGGGAAATGAAGACTTTTTATCAACACAAGGTCCCTTCAGATCCAGATTGCGTCATGGAAGGTTTTTTCTTATTCCATTTGAATAATGTGATTTTAATTAAATAAATGTTTTTAATGTCTCAAAAAATGTTTCTCCATCATTAAAAATAATATAATATATAATCTACTTGGACTCTTCTACTTGGACTGACACTTGAGTATAAATGTACGGCATACGTGAACATATGTGGCTACAGGTATAACGATTAATATGAGATATAATCATTATTACTAATAATATTTTGTCATTTCAACTTCACATCTAACACATTTGGTATCCTTCGGTAGCGTCTCACCATGCAGACACTTATTCTTTTTTATTGTTCAGACATAAATAAGCTTTTTGCAGACGTGGTGGAAGTAAAAGTACCAATATGACAACATGAAAGTACTGCATACAAAACTCAAACACAAAGGTATTTGGCTATTATCATTGATCCTGATTTATTTTACTGTTCTAGCTGCTTTTTTACTCCTTCATATTCACTCAGATTGTTTAATCCACTGGTTCACAACATACATTATGAATACACGTTATAATAAACATTAATCTGAGGGGTCGTCGGATGATTACAGTGAAGGAGAGAGAAAGAAAGAAGAAACTTTTTATTCGTCAAGACTAAAAAAAGTTATTTGTTCAGAGGGAAAATGTCCATTTGATGAAAATGGCGTCTTATTTACGTCTGGAAACCGTCAGAGAAAAGCATCGCAATCGTACAATTAAGAGATCACGAATAAGGTTGTCATTGAAATCTGGTTTTAATAAAGTTTACCTTCCTTTTTATTCACTTCAGCCTTATTTTCTTCAACAGTAATGCTTGCTCTTACTCGTCACACAGGCTGCTGTGATTTTAGAATAAGTCAGGACTACGGAGCCAACAGAAGCTGTGAACAGCACCACAGTGAACGTGAGGCCGTAGACGTTATTAATAAACACACTGTCACAGGACAGTTTAAACAGTGAGGCGTTGTCACAGTAAGGATTCATGATCAGAGTCCGGCATCTGTTCAGTCGTACGGTCAGACCGAGTAGAACGGCCACCAGAACAAAGACCACTCCCCAGGCAGCCACCGTCAGCTTGATCACCATTCTGTGAGTCATGATGGTGGCGTAGTGCAGAGGGTTACAGATGGTCACATATCTGTCAAAGGCCATGATGATTAGCACGGTGTGGGCGTTGGTGCCAAACATGTGTGGTGAAAGCTTGCATCAAACACTCATAGTAGTGAATGAGGCGCTCAGACGGTGGCGCCAGGATGTCTGCGAGCACCCGGGGAACCAGCAGCGAGTTCCCCATCATATCGTTGATGGACAGGTTACAGAAGAGGAGAAACATGGGCTGGTGCAGGCTTCTGTCCGTCCAGATCAATAACACAATGCCCAGGTTGGCGTTGAAGATGAACACGTAGATGGAAAGCAGGAAGATAAAGATGGGGTACTTGCTCGTCTTGGTGACCCGTAATCCCTCCATCTGCAGAGTGAGGCTGTTGAAGGTGTAGTTTTCCATCTGAGCTGCACCAGAGAGACAAAGTTTCACAAAACAGAAACTGACAGAAATCTACACAAAGACAAAGAGACAGACTAATTTTCTATTATTCTCATGAATTATATGAAAGTAACCACTGTAACATTTCCCCAAAAGTGAACAATGGTTCTGACTGCTACTTGTTCACTGTCACAGTTAGTGGTTTACTGATCAGAATACAAAGACGAGCAATCACCTGGTCAGTCGGCTCAGTTAAACCAATCACCTTTCTGCCATCGGTCTCCTTTCTCTCCACAGTGAAAGCATCTTCACTGGTTTTATGAACACAGCTGATCTCATTGGAAATCTTTATCATCACGTCAGAAAACATTACGTAATGTTGGGAGGGTTGGTGTCAGTTGGACACAAAGTTTACAGCTGACTGTTACCCTGCATGTGCAATGTGGCAGCTCAAAATGTTCCTGTCCTTACCCATGCTACTACACACTAGATGATTTTCAAAGTCGTGAGATCTCTGTACCATTCATACTTCAAAATGAGCTGCTGCAACCGCGAGGCTTTCAGTCATTGTGCTTTTCAGCCTATGTGACTCATTGGTGACGGGGGGTTCACCGTCGAAACACTCACTGCCGCATCGTTGGTAGTTCACACATAGTCGAGTGCCGAATTGTGAGACCGAACTTAATGCAGATTTCCCTACTATTTGGGGTTTTGTTCCGCAAGCTGAAAATTGTATGTTAGCCAGCAGGATTAAGCAAATTCTACTAAACAAATGTCCACAAAACTTTGTGGGACATGGGGCCAAGGAAGAATCTATTATTCAACAATTTGGACCAATTTCCAACTGCATCTCCTCATCCAGCTGGGACCGTATCCTTGGCACAAAGTCAAACATGTCACCGGCGAGTTTTGGACTCGGCTAAGATTGCCCATCGTCACCTGTAATGGAAAATGTATGCAGTTGATGCTGACTCAGGAAGACAGAGCCCTTGATGCAGAAGTATTTATTACAAGGAGCCAAAAAAATTTGGCGAGATTTCTAGTTTGTGACACAGATCAACAAGTGGTCAGTGCATGGTGTCCCAAAAACCTGCCTGGCCCAGTCAGAGTGATGTATTTACCTCTGAGAATCACGTGTCGTCATCTCAGACACATAATGGCTGTCTCCATAGAATCACTCTGTTTGTCTCAGTAAATTTAGGACAAAAGACAACCAACCTTGCAACTAGACTTAATATTCCCTGACATCACCGATCCGGTTTATGGTGGACTGGATTTCAAGGTGTAGCTGATTCGAGGAGAGTGTAGTTTGGTAAGCTCTGAATTGTGCCCCTGCTGTTTGCAGACAAAGTCGTTCCTTTGCCTTCGTCAGGCCGTGACCTTTAGTGTGCAAGTGCTAAGGATGAGAGTTGGCACCTCCAAGTCAGAGGCTATGGCTCTCTGCTGGAAATCAGTGGATTGCACTGGGTCGACTCTGGGTTGGGGCTGAGATGCCAACCAAGTAAAGGAGTTTGGGTACCTTGGGGGGTATGAGTGAGGAGAAGATAGATTGGGACAGGCGGATCAACGTCAGTATTTCTGGTTTGCAACACAATGACCCACCAAGGTAGCAAAGATAGTTGTTCCAATGATTGTCAGAAATACAGCTTATGATTTCTTGTAAGCAACAAAACATTTCTTTAATAATGATAAAGAAGCGATAAGATGAGAAAAGAAGAAATATCAGCTCTTAAAATTATATTCATCATCCTCTCTCCACTGAGAATTATCAGGTAATCCATGTTAATTATGTTGTCAGCCTGAGCTGTGTTCACTTTTTCTGTTGACACAAAAGTCATTTGCATTTCTTGGCCTGGTGTTAGAGTTTTAGGGCTGCAACCACATTTATTGTCACAGATAGTTACGACGTAAGGAAGCTATTTATTGTGCCCTTGGCTCAGGAAGTAAAAGTTCCATTCATTTTTAAAATATCACTTTACAAAATATCTGGTGCTCTGATAAGATGTTAAAAGGTACAAACTGGTTGACATAGGAACAATTCTACCACATGCCAAAAAGACACATTGGTAAGAAGCCACCACAAGTATTTTGGGGGCCCTTTCTTCTAAACTTTGTGAGATTACTAAAACATGAGTACTGCCTTTTGTATGCATGGGCCTTGACACACACTGGAAAAACCCAAGTTCAGAGTAGGATTTTAAATTCAGCTATTGGTTTGAAAGTGCACAAATTACTTTTTGATTATCATTTTAGATTCTTGAAAGAATTTACCAGTCCCCAGCAAAACGTATTGGAAGAGGATTGAAAAGAATACAACTTTGACCTTTTCTTCTGATATGTTAGTAGTCTGGTTGAAGTACACCCTCTGCTGTTAGAATAATTAATTACAAAACATGTGCGTTCTGGAGACATGATGCACAAAGAAATTAAACATACAGTACATTGTTGGTTAATTGGGTGATACATTTTTAATCTGTTAAATTCTTCACAGAAATGAACCGACTAACAGTTAATCATTAACATCCCAGAGCAATCCACTGTTTTCCAGCAGTGAGCCAAGGCTTCTGACGTTTATTCCCCTGTAGATACAAACTACAAGAAGTCAAGTAAGATCTGGATGAATGAAGATCTCCACAGACAACTCTGGACAATGTCCGCAGTGTGACGTTCAGATATGATGAAACTTGACAGTAACATTTAGTTGCTTGTCTTTTTAGCTTTAATTATGTATTGAGAATACACACTTGCGAATGAGATGGTGTGTCTGTGGAACGTTACATTTTCATCACTACATTTCCTTACATAAGGATATTTTACTTTGGGTCATGAAAAAAAAAACAAGCTTCAAATTTCCATAATGACAGTTGTAGGAAATGATTGCGTTTGTAAATAGAATTGTCTATTATTAGATATGTTTCCCTTATTACCTTGTTATCACTAAGCTAAGATGACAAATATAAAACCAACAGCAGGGTAATCAAAGCTACATTTTTGTTATATTTGTAGATACATTTCAAATAAAACATGGAAACATCTGCTATTATGATGGCTAAATTTTCCTTGGCTCAAACAGTTTTAACAAGAATTTTCGTATTTCTTTGGATTGCACTCCATAAATAATTGGGTTAAGGGTGCTTGGGATGATATGGAACAAAACTCCAAAGATTTTCCTGTGGTATGAGAACTGAGGGAAGCGATGTAGAGTGATAAATGACAGTCCACTAAACATCATGATCAGATACACAACGAGGTGAGTGCTGCAGGTCTTCAAGGCTTTACTGTTCAGAGACTTGTTGTTACTGGTCAGACAGACGACAGTGATCTTTGTGTAGGTGAGAACCGTGGAGCCTATAGAAGCTGAGAACAGCACCACAGTGAATGTGAGGCCATAGACATTATTAATAAACACACTATCACAGGACAGTTTAAACAGTGAGGCGTTGTCACAGTAAGGATTCATGATCAGAGTCCTGCATCGGTTCAGCCTGATGGTCAGACCGAGCAGAATCCCGACCATAACAAAGGCCACTCCCCATGCAGACACTGTCAGTTTGATCACCATTTTGTTGGTCATTATGGCAGCGTAACGCAGAGGATTACAGATGGCCACATATCTGTCAAAGGCCATAATCATGAGCACTGTGAGACTGGCAGTACCAAACATGTGTGTGGTAAAAGCTTGAACCACACACTCATAGTAGCTCATGAGGCGCTCAGAGGGAGGACGCAGCATGTCTATGAGCAAACGGGGCACAGAGATAGAGTTACCAATGATGTCATTTAATGGCAGGTTGCAAAAAAGCAGGTACATAGGTTCGTGGAGGTTCTTGTCAATGAAAATCAGTATGACAATGCCTGCATTTGCAACCAGTATAAACAGATAGGAGAAAAATAAGAAAAGAAAAACTGGGTAGACAGATTCCTTTGAAACATTTAAGCCCTCCAGCTGGAGTATGAAACTGTTGTAGGTGTAGTTTTCCATCAACCTGAAAGAGAAGAGCAATGCTGTTATTATCAAATGTAATGATTAGAGAGTAAGGTCAAGTCATGTCACATGTATTTACATAGCAAATTTAAAAGCAACAGGCAGTGTTCCCAGATATCACCAGATGCACAGGTCTGTTGTATTGTATGGTGCAGTGCATAGTACTTTTACTGTAGTAATTTGTAGACTGAAGTATATGTGATATATATAATATACATATATGTAAGTATATTGACATCTTAAGTGTCAACTTCTCCTATAAGGAAGTTCCATAAAACATTGCAAAATTAACAACAAGACATTGTCAGAGTAATAGAGTAATAGATAGATACATAAGTGTCTGGTTTCAGTTTGTCTTCTGTATCTTGCTGATATTCGTCCCCTGTTGATGACAGCCACCAGCACTGAACGAGATGTTCTCTGTTGCAGTGTTATATAGAAGTGATTTTATCTTTTGGGAATTCATGTATCACTACCCTTGATGATACCTGATATAACATCAAGAATCATAATGATGACTAACACAACTTGTAACTCTGAGGACCGGAAAGTGTTTTCATGTTCTACCTACAATCATGAAATTAAATTTTTTTGAGATCATTAACTTCAAAGTCCACCAGCTGCAGAGGGATAGACATTCTTAAAACAGAAGCAGTAGAAGGCCTTATGCAGAAATTGTAGCCTAGAACAGTGGTCACCCAATACAGAGACCAGGTAATGACTTCAGCATCTCTGACCACAGTCTGTCAGACAGTGAAAGTGCCTCTGAATGATCCTCTGACTCCAGCTACACAGATTGTTAGAGCCCAGAGCTGAGAGTTGAGAAGAACTCAAAGCTCCAAAGTTTACTTGTGACTGTACTGACAGTGCTCACTTGTCATGCAGTTACGGAGGCCAGATTGAGTTTGTCAGCAACAGAATCAAATTCAATCATTTTCAATTCAGTAATAGTCGTCCTTGTACAGACTTTGGTTCTGCTTAGACATCACAACACTAAACTGCAAGTACACTTTTATGACTTCCTGGTAACATTTTTTTGGTGAGATCACGTGTATGCACACGTCTATATCAACCATAAGCTTAAGGCATTACATATACTGTAGGAAACTCCAAGTACAACTCACTCACCCTCACTAATTAACTGCTGTATTCTGGCATGGGCTTGATTGGTCATTCTCCAGAGATTTGACCCAGGGCTGGCAGGAATAGTGACGGATAATGTCTGAAGCAACATCTGCAGATATTTGCATTGTCACTTACATCTGCTCCGGATAAATTCAGGAAAATGCTTGGACTTCGGGGCATGTCTGAAAGCAGCTTACTTGAACTGACCTCACAGTGACATTAAGTTGTTCACAATGAATATATTTTTTGCTTTTATTATGTATTGAAAATGCACACTTTCAAATGTATTTGGCATGTTGAATATTCATAACTACATTTCACCACATTAAGATATTTTATTTTGGGTCATGAAAAACAGAACAAGCTTCTGTTTTCCATCATGACAGTTGTAGAAAATTGTTACTTTTGGGTCTAGAAATGTTTCAGCAAAGTATTGTGAGATATGTTTCCCTTTATTTCCTTGTTATCACTAAGCTAAGATGACAAATATAAAACCATGGAATACAATAGGCCAATCTTCGTTCAATTTTTGAATGAATTACATTACATTACATTTATTTTGCTGACACTTTTGTCCAAAGCAACTAACAATTATCCAGACAGGTATCATTAAGGGCTTTGCCTAAGGGCACTCACTGGGATGACCTGAAATCAAACCCCGACATTCTGCATCAAGTCAGCACTGTAACCCACTAAGTTATACCAGCTGCACAAAATGTAGATACATTTTAAATGAAACATGGAAACGTTTGCAATCATGATGGGACCATTTTCTTGTGCTCAAACAATTTTAACAAGAATTTTCGCATTTCTTTGGACTGCACTCCGTAAATAATTGGGTTGAGGCTGCATGGGATGATATGAAACAAAACACTAGAGAGTTTTCTGTAGTCTGAGAACTGAGGAAAGCGATGCAGAGCAATAAGTGACATTCCACTAAAAATCATGATCAGATACAAGACAAGGTGAGTGCTGCAGGTCTTCAAGGCTTTACTGTTCAGAGACTTGTTGTTACTGGTCAGACAGACGACAATAATCTTTGTGTAGGTGAGAACCATGGTGCCTATAGAAGCTGTGAACAGCATCACAGTGAACGTGAGGCCATAGACATTATTAATAAACACATTATCACAGGACAGTTTAAACAGTGAGGCGTTGTCACAGTAAGGATTCATGATCAGTGTCCTGCATCGGTTCAGCCTGATGGTCAGACCGAGCAGAATCCCGACCATAACAAAGGCCACTCCCCATGCAGACACTGTCAGTTTGATCACCACTTTGTTGGTCATTATGGCAGCGTAACGCAGAGGATTACAGATGGCCACATATCTGTCAAAGGCCATAATCATGAGCACTGTGTGACTGGCAGTACCAAACATGTGTGTGGTAAAAGCTTGAACCACACACTCATAGTAGCTCAAGAGGCGCTCAGAGGGAGGACGCAACATGTCTATGAGCAAACGGGGCACAGAGATAGAGTTTCCAAGTATGTCATTCAATGGCAGGTTGCAAAAAAGGAGGTACAAAGGTTCGTGGAGGTTCTTGTCAATGAAAATCAGAATGACAATGCCTACATTTGCAACCAGTATAAACAGATAGGAGAAAAATAAGAAAAGAAAGACTGGGTAGACAGATTCCTTTGAAACATTTAAGCCCTCCAGCTGGAGTATGAAACTGTTGTAGGTGTAGTTTTCCATCAACCTGAAAGAGAAGAGCAATGCTGTTATTATCAAATGTAATGATTAGAGAGTAAGGTCAAGTCATGTCACATGTATTTACATAGCAAATTTAAAAGCAACAGGTAGTGTTCCCAGATATCACCAGATGCACAGGTCTGTTGTATTGTATGGTGCAGTACATAGTACTTTTATTGTGGTAATTTGTAGACTGAAGTATAAGTATATATAAATACATTTACATATACTATACTGACAATTAATTTCTACTTCATTTCTTTCGCCTGGTGCTGGCATCTAATGTGTCATCTTCTCCTGTAAGGAAGTTCCACAAATATTTTTTTTTAAAAGCTACAGGAATATTATTCATGTATGTTTTTTTTTCCCATGGTAAGAAATGATGAGGCAAATTACATAAAAATGAAAAGACATTTTCAGAACTTCTAATTAATATGTACATACTTAAGTGTCTTGTCTCAGTTTGTCCTCTTTATCTTGCTGATATCCGTGCCTGTTGATGACGCCCACCAGCACTGGACAAGATGTTCTCTGTTGCAGTGTTATATAGATGTGATTTGAACTTTTGGGAATTCACTGAACACTACCTTTGATTATACCTGATGCAACATTCAGAATCATTATGATGAACAACACAACTTGTAACTCCTAAGACTGAAAAGTTTTTCTTATGCCGTTCTACCGTGAATGCTGCAATTTTTGGGGATTTCATTAATTTCAGAGTCCACTCCAAAATAATGTTATGAATAAAAATACATTTTGATGTGGGGTCAGCCTTTTGTTACAGACTGTGGAATCCCCTACGTAACAATCTATTGTCATTACAAGGATTGTATGAATGTATTTTACTTAAAAAAAAATTGAAAGTACATACAGATAGGACACATGGGGAGAGAGCATGGGGTAAATAGTTATTACATGGTATGAACTTTAGACCACTAGACTGAGGGTATGCCTTAAAACCTATATAATCGTTGGTAAAGTAGTGAAAGTGTTTAGGAAATGATCAAGAATACAATGATTCATAGAAAAACTCACTCATTTTTGGAGACTGACTTTCATGGTTACATTTTTTAAGATGCTAGCACCTAAGTCTTTACTGACCAGTCCGTAGATAAGGAGGTAAACAGCTGGTGGAATCATGGAAAACAGGATCCTGAAGGTTTTCTTCATGTTTTGGGAGACCGAGGTGACCCCTGACTCACAATAATGATCAATGCAGCTACTTAATGTTCAGATGTTCCCCTCTTGGGAACATCTGAACCTACCAGTTCTCATACTAAAGTGTCAGGTATGCCTCTGCTTCAAAGGATCACCCTCACAGCAGAAGGAAGGGGGTGACAAAAAGCTCCAGAGGGATAGGGAGGGATAGACATTCTCAAAACAGAAGCAGTAGAAGGCCATATGCAGAAATTGTAGCCTAGAACAGTGGTCACCCAATAAAGAGACCAGGTAATGACTTCAGCATCTCTGACCACAGTCTGTCAGACAGTGAAAGTGCCTCTGAATGATCCTCTGACTCCAGCTACACAGATTGTTAGAGCCCAGAGCTAAGAGTTGAGAAGAACTCAAAGCTCCAAAGTTTACTTGTGACTGTCCTGACAGTGCTCACTTGTCATGCAGTTACGGAGGCCAGATTGAGTTTTTCAGCAACAGCATCAAATTCATACATTTTAACTTCAGTAATAGTCGTCCTAGCACAGACTTTGGTTCTGCTTAGACATCACAGTACTAAACTGCAAGTACACTTTTACAACTTCCTGGTAACATTTTTTTGGTGAGATCACTTGTATACACATGTCCATATCCACCATAAGCTTAAGGCATTACATGTACTGCAGAAATCTCCAAATATAACTCTCTCACCCTCACAAATTAACTGCTGTATTCTGGCATGGGCTTGATTGGTCATTCTCCAGAGATTTGACCCAGGGCTGGCAGAAATAGTGCCGGATAATGTCTGAAGCAACATCTGCAGATATTTGCGTTGTCACTTACAGCTGCTCCAGATAAATTCAGGAAAATGCCTGGATTTCCGTGCATGTCTGAAAGCAGCTTAGGTGAACTGACCTCACAGTGACATTAAGTTGTTCACAATGAATATATTTTTTGGCTTTTATTATGTATTGAAAATGCACACTTTCAAATGTATTTGGCATGTTGAATATTCATAACTACATTTCACCACATGAAGACATTTTACTTTGGGTCATTAAAAATAGAACAAGCTACTGTTTTCCATCATGGCAGTTGTAGCAAATTATTGGGTTTGGGTCTAGAAATGTATCAGCAAAGTATTGTGAGATATGTGTCTTTTATTTCCTTGTTATCACTAAGCTAAGATGACAAATATAAAACCATGGAATACGACAGGCCAATCTTCATTCAATTTTTGAATGAATTACATTACATTACATTTATTTTGCTGACACTTTTGTCCAAAGCAACTAACAATTATCGAGGCAGGTATCATTAAGGGCTTTGACTAAGGGCCCTCACTGGGATGACCTGAAATCAAACCCCGACATTCTGCACCAAGTCAGCAGTTTAACCCACTAAGTTATACCAGCTGCACAAAATGTAGATACATTTTAAATGAAACATTGAAACGTTTGCAGTCATGATGGCACCATTTTCTTGGGCTCAAACAATTTGAACAAGAATTTTCGTATTTCTTTGGACTGCACTCCGTAAATAATTGGGTTGAGGCTGCTTGGGATGATATGAAACAAAACACTAGAGAGTTTTCTGTAGTCTGAGAACTGAGGGAAGCGATGGAGAGCAATAAGTGACATTCCACTAAACATCATGATCAGATAAAGGACAAGGTGAGTGCTGCAGGTCTTCAAGGCTTTACTGTTCAGAGACTTGTTGTTACTGGTCAGACAGACGACAGTGATCTTTGTGTAGGTGAGAACCGTGGAGCCTATAGAAGCTGAGAACAGCACCACAGTGAATGTGAGGCCATAGACATTATTAATAAACACACTATCACAGGACAGTTTAAACAGTGAGGCGTTGTCACAGTAAGGATTCATGATCAGAGTCCTGCATCGGTTCAGCCTGATGGTCAGACCGAGCAGAATCCCGACCATAACAAAGGCCACTCCCCATGCAGACACTGTCAGTTTGATCACCATTTTGTTGGTCATTATTGCAGCGTAACGCAGAGGATTACAGATGGCCACATATCTGTCAAAGGCCATAATCATGAGCACTGTGAGACTGGCAGTAGCAAACATGTGTGTGGTAAAAGCTTGAAGCACACACTCATAGTAGCTCAAGAGGCGCTCAGAGGGAGGACGCAACATGTCTATGAGCAAACGGGGCACAGAGATAGAGTTTCCAATGATGTCATTTAATGGCAGGTTGCAAAAAAGCAGGTACATAGGTTCGTGGAGGTTCTTGTCAATGAAAATCAGTATGACAATGCCTGCATTTGCAACCAGTATAAACAGATAGGAGAAAAATAAGAAAAGAAAGACTGGGTAGACAGATTCCTTTGAAACATTTAAGCCCTCCAGCTGGAGTATGAAACTGTTGTAGGTGTAGTTTTCCATCAACCTGAAAGAGAAGAGCAATGCTGTTAATATCAAATGTAATGATTAGAAAGAAAGGTCAAGTCATGTCACATGTATTTACATAGCAAATTTAAAATCAACAGGCAGTGTTCCCAGATATCACCAGATGCACAGGTCTGTTGTATTGTATGGTGCAGTACATAGTACTTTTACTGTAGTAATTTGTAGACTGAAGTATATGTTATACATATAATATACATATATGTAAGTATATTGACATCTTAAGTGTCAACTTCTCCTATAAGGAAGTTCCATAAAACATTGCAAAATTAACAACAAGACATTGTCAGAACTTCTAAGTAATAGATACATACATAAGTGTCTGGTTTCAGTTTGTCTTCTGTATCTTGCTGATATTCGTCCCCTGTTGATGACAGCCACCAGCACTGAACGAGATGTTCTCTGTTGCAGTGTTATATAGAAGTGATTTTATCTTTTGGGAATTCATGTATCACTACCCTTGATGATACCTGATATAACATCAAGAATCATAATGATGACTAACACAACTTGTAACTCTTAAGACCGGAAAGTGTTTTCATGTTCTACCTACAATCATGAAATTAAATTTTTTTGAAATCATGAACTTCAAAGTCCACCAGCTACAGAGGGATAGACATTCTTAAAACAGAAGCAGTAGAAGGCCTTATGCAGAAATTGTAGCCTAGAACAGTGGTCACCCAATACAGAGACCAGGTAATGACTTCAGCATCTCTGACCACAGTCTGTCAGACAGTGAAAGTGCCTCTGAATGATCCTCTGACTCCAGCTACACAGATTGTTAGAGCCCAGAGCTAAGAGTTGAGAAGAACTCAAAGCTCCAAAGTTTACTTGTGACTGTCCTGACAGTGCTCACTTGTCATGCAGTTACGGAGGCCAGATTGAGTTTTTCAGCAACAGCATCAAATTCAATCATTTTCAATTCAGTAATAGTCGTCCTTGTACAGACTTTGGTTCTGCTTAGACATCACAGTACTAAACTGCAAGTACACTTTTATAACTTCCTGGTAACATTTTTTTGGTGAGATCACTTGTATGCACACGTCCATATCCACCATAAGCTTAAGGCATTACATATACTGTAGGAAACTCCAAGTACAACTCACTCACCCTCACAAATTAACTGCTGTATTCTGGCATGGGCTTGATTGGTCATTCTCCAGAGATTTGACCCAGGGCTGGCAGAAATAGTGCCGGATAATGTCTGAAGCAACATCTGCAGATATTTGCATTGTCACTTACATCTGCTCCGGAGAAATTCATGAAAATGCTTGGACTTCGGGGCATGTCTGAAAGCAGCTTACTTGAACAGACCTCACAGTGACATTAAGTTGGTCACAATGAACATAGTTTTTGCTTTTATTATGTATTGAAAATGCACTCTTTCAAATGTATTTGGCATGTTGAATATTCATAACTAAATTTCACCACATTAAGATATTTTATTTTGGGTCATGAAAAACAGAACAAGCTTCTGTTTTCCATCATGACAGTTGTAGAAAATTATTGCGTTTGGGTTAAGAAATGTTTCAGCAAAATATTGTGAGATATGTTTCCCTTATTTCCTTGTTATCACTAAGCTAAGATGACAAATATAAAACCATAGAATACAACAGGGGAATCTTCGTTCAATTTTTGTTGTCTTTGTATGTTACATTACATTACATAACATTACATTTATTTTGCTGACACTTTTGTCCAAAGCAACTAACAATTATCAAGGCAGGTATCATTAAGGGCTTTGCCTAAGGGCACTCACTGGGATGACCTGAAATCAAACCCCGACATTCTGCATCAAGTCAGCACTGTAACCCACTAAGTTATACCAGCTGCACAAAATGTAGATACATTTTAAATGAAACATGGAAACGTTTGCAATCATGATGGTATAATTTTCTTGTGCTCAAACAATTTTAACAAGAATTTTCGCATTTCTTTGGACTGCACTCCGTAAATAATTGGGTTGAGGCTGCATGGGATGATATGAAACAAAACACTAGAGAGTTTTCTGTAGTCTGAGAACTGAGGGAAGCGATGGAGAGCAATAAGTGACATTCCACTAAAAATCATGATCAGATACAAGAGAAGGTGAGTACTGCAGGTCTTCAAGGCTTTACTGTTCAGAGACTTGTTGTTACTGGTCAGACAGACGACAATAATCTTTGTGTAGGTGAGAACCATGGTGCCTATAGAAGCTGTGAACAGTATCACAGTGAACGTGAGGCCGTAGACATTATTTATAAACACATTATCACAGGACAGTTTAAACAGTGAGGCGTTGTCACAGTAAGGATTCATGATCAGAGTCCTGCATCGGTTCAGCCTGATGGTCAGACCGAGCAGAATCCCGACCATAACAAAGGCCACTCCCCATGCAGACACTGTCAGTTTGATCACCATTTTGTTGGTCATCATGGCAGCGTAACGCAGAGGATTACAGATGGCCACATATCTGTCAAAGGCCATAATCATGAGCACTGTGTGACTGGCAGTAGCAAACATGTGTGTGGTAAAAGCTTGAACCACACACTCATAGTAGCTCATGAGGCGCTCAGAGGGAGGACGCAACATGTCTATGAGCAAACGGGGCACAGAGATAGAGTTTCCAAGTATGTCATTTAATGGCAGGTTGCAAAAAAGGAGGTACAAAGGTTCGTGGAGGTTCTTGTCAATGAAAATCAGAATGACAATGCCTGCATTTGCAACCAGTATAAACAGATAGGAGAAAAATAAGAAAAGAAAAACTGGGTAGACAGATTCCTTTGAAACATTTAAGCCCTCCAGCTGGAGTATGAAACTGTTGTAGGTGTAGTTTTCCATCAACCTGAAAGAGAAGAGCAATGCTGTTATTATCAAATGTAATGATTAGAGAGTAAGGTCAAGTCATGTCACATGTATTTACATAGCAAATTTAAAAGCAACAGGTAGTGTTCCCAGATATCACCAGATGCACTGGTCTGTTGTATTGTATGGTGCAGTACATAGTACTTTTACTGTAGTAATTTGTAGACTGAAGTATAAGTATATATAAATACATTTACATATGGTATACTGACAATTAATTTCTACTTAATTTCTTTCGCCTGGTGCTGGCATCTAATGCGTCAACTTCTCCTGTAAGGAAGTTCCACAAATATATTTTTTTAAAAGCTACAGGAATATTATTCATGTATGTTTTTTTTCCCCATGGTAAGAAATGATGAGGCAAATTACATAAAAATGAAAGGACATTTTCAGAACTTCTAAGTAATATGTACATACTTAAGTGCCTTGTCTCAGTTTGTCCTCTTTATCTTGCTGATATCCGTGCCTGTTGATGACGCCCACCAGCACTGGACAAGATGTTCTCTGTTGCAGTGTTATATAGATGTGATTTGAACTTTTGGGAATTCACTGAACACTACCTTTGATTAAACCTGATGCAACATTCAGAATCATTATGATGAACAACACAACTTGTAACTCCTAAGACTGAAAAGTTTTTCTTATGCCGTTCTACCGTGAATGCTGCAATTTTTGGGGATTTCATTAATTTCAGAGTCCACTCCAAAATAATGTTATGAATAAAAATACATTTTGATGTGGGGTCAGCCTTTTGTTACAGACTGTGGAATCCCCTACGTAACAATCTATTGTCATTACAAGGATTGTATGAATGTATTTTATTTTTAAAAAAAATTGAAAGTACATACAGATAGGACACATGGGGAGAGAGCATGGGGTAAATAGTTATTACATGGTATGAACTTTAGACCACTAGACTGAGGGTATGCCTTAAAACCTATATAATCGTTGGTAAAGTAGTGAAAGTGTTTAGGAAATGATCAAGAATACAATGATTCATAGAAAAACTCACTCATTTTTGGAGACTGACTTTCATGGTTACATTTTTTAAGATGCTAGCACCTAAGTCTTTACTGACCAGTCCGTAGATAATGAGGTTAACAGCTGGTGGAATCATGAAAAACAGGATCCTGAAGGTTTTCTTCATGTTTTGGGAGACCGAGGTGACCCCTGACTCACAATAATGATCAATGCAGCTACTTAATGTTCAGATGTTCCCCTCTTGGGAACATCTGAACCTACCAGTTCTCATACTAAAGTGTCAGGTATGCCTCTGCTTCAAAGGATCACCCTCACAGCAGAAGGAAGGGGGTGACAAAAAGCTCCAGAGGGATAGGGAGGGATAGACATTCTCAAAACAGAAGCAGTAGAAGGCCATATGCAGAAATTGTAGCCTAGAACAGTGGTCACCCAATAAAGAGACCAGGTAATGACTTCAGCATCTCTGACCACAGTCTGTCAGACAGTGAAAGTGCCTCTGAATGATCCTCTGACTCGAGCTACACAGATTGTTACAGCCCAGAGCTAAGAGTTGAGAAGAACTCAAAGCTCCAAAGTTTACTTGTGACTGTACTGACAGTGCTGACTTGTCATGCAGTTACGGAGGCCAGATTGAGTTTGTCAGCAACAGCATCAAATTCATACATTTTAACTTCAGTAATAGTCGTCCTAGCACAGACTTTGGTTCTGCTTAGACATCACAGTACTAAACTGCAAGTACACTTTTACAACTTCCTGGTAACATTTTTTTGGTGAGATCACTTGTATACACATGTCCATATCCACCATAAGCTTAAGGCATTACATGTACTGCAGAAATCTCCAAATATAACTCTCTCACCCTCACAAATTAACTGCTGTATTCTGGCATGGGCTTGATTGGTCATTCTCCAGAGATTTGACCCAGGGCTGGCAGAAATAGTGCCGGATAATGTCTGAAGCAACATCTGCAGATATTTGCGTTGTCACTTACAGCTGCTCCGGATAAATTCAGGAAAATGCCTGGATTTCCGTGCATATCTGAAAGCAGCTTAGGTGAACTGACCTCACAGTGACATTAAGTTGTTCACAATGAATATATTTTTTGGCTTTTATTATGTATTGAAAATGCACACTTTCAAATGTATTTGGCATGTTGAATATTCATAACTACATTTCACCACATGAAGACATTTTACTTTGGGTCATTAAAAATAGAACAAGCTACTGTTTTCCATCATGGCAGTTGTAGCAAATTATTGGGTTTGGGTCTAGAAATGTATCAGCAAAGTATTGTGAGATATGTTTCTTTTATTTCCTTGTTATCACTAAGCTAAGATGAAAAATATAAAACCATGGAATACAACAGGCCAATCTTCATTCAATTTTTGAATGAATTACATTACATTACATTTATTTTGCTGACACTTTTGTCCAAAGCAACTAACAATTATCGAGGCAGGTATCATTAAGGGCTTTGTCTAAAGGCCCTCACTGGGATGACCTGAAATCAAACCCCGACATTCTGCACCAAGTCAGCAGTTTAACCCACTAAGTTATACCAGCTGCACAAAATGTAGATACATTTTAAATGAAACATGGAAATGTTTGCAGTCATGATGGCACCATTTTCTTGGGCTCAAACAATTTGAACAAGAATTTTCGTATTTCTTTGGACTGCACTCCGTAAATAATTGGGTTGAGGCTGCTTGGGATGATATGAAACAAAACACTAGAGAGTTTTCTGTAGTCTGAGAACTGAGGGAAGCGATGGAGAGCAATAAGTGACATTCCACTAAACATCATGATCAGATACAAGACAAGGTGAGTACTGCAGGTCTTCAAGGCTTTACTGTTCAGAGACTTGTTGTTACTGTTGTTATAAAACATTGCAAAATTAACAACGAGACATTGTCAGAACTTCTAAGTAATAGATACATACATAAGTGTCTGGTTTCAGTTTGTCTTCTGTATCTTGCTGATATTCGTCCCCTGTTGATGACAGCCACCAGCACTGAACGAGATGTTCTCTGTTGCAGTGTTATATAGAAGTGATTTTATCTTTTGGGAATTCCTGTATCACTACCCTTGATGATACCTGATATAACATCAAGAATCATAATGATGACTAACACAACTTGTAACTCTTAAGACCGGAAAGTGTTTTCATGTTCTACCTACAATCATGAAATTAAATTTTTTTGAGATCATGAACTTCAAAGTCCACCAGCTGCAGAGGGATAGACATTCTTAAAACAGAAGCAGTAGAAGGCCTTATGCAGAAATTGTAGCCTAGAACAGTGGTCACCCAATACAGAGACCAGGTAATGACTTCAGCATCTCTGACCACAGTCTGTCAGACAGTGAAAGTGCCTCTGAATGATCCTCTGACTCCAGCTACACAGATTGTTAGAGCCCAGAGCTGAGAGTTGAGAAGAACTCAAAGCTCCAAAGTTTACTTGTGACTGTACTGACAGTGCTCACTTGTCATGCAGTTACGGAGGCCAGATTGAGTTTGTCAGCAACAGCATCAAATTCAATCATTTTCAATTCAGTAATAGTCGTCCTTGTACAGACTTTGGTTCTGCTTAGACATCACAACACTAAACTGCAAGTACACTTTTATAACTTCCTGGTAACATTTTTTTGGTGAGATCACTTGTATGCACACGTCCATATCCACCATAAGCTTAAGGCATTACATATACTGTAGGAAACTCCAAGTACAACTCACTCACCCTCACAAATTAACTGCTGTATTCTGGCATGGGCTTGATTGGTCATTCTCCAGAGATTTGACCCAGGGCTGGCAGGAATAGTGCCGGATAATGTCTGAAGCAACATCTGCAGATATTTGCATTGTCACTTACATCTGCTCCGGAGAAATTCATGAAAATGCTTGGACTTCGGGGCATGTCTGAAAGCAGCTTACTTGAACTGACCTCACAGTGACATGAAGTTGGTCACAATGAACATAGTTTTTGCTTTTATTATGTATTGAAAATGCACTCTTTCAAATGTATTTGGCATGTTGAATATTCATAACTAAATTTCACCACATTAAGTTATTTTATTTTGGGTCATGAAAAACACAACAAGCTTCTGTTTTCCATCATGGCAGTTGTAGAAAATTATTGCGTTTGGGTTAAGAAATATTTCAGCAAAATATTTTGAGATATGTTTCCCTTATTTCCTTGTTATCACTAAGCTAAGATGACAAATATAAAACCATAGAATACAACAGGGGAATCTTCGTTCAATTTTTGTTGTCTTTGTATGTTACATTACATTACATAACATTACATTTATTTTGCTGACACTTTTGTCCAAAGCAACTAACAATTATTCAGACAGGTATCATTAAGGGCTTTGTCTAAGGGCCCTCACTGGGATTACCTGAAATCAAACCCCGACATTCTGCACCAAGTCAGCAGTGTAACCCACTAAGTTATACCAGCTGCACAAAATGTAGATACATTTTAAATGAAACATGGAAACGTTTGCAATCATGATGGGATAATTTTCTTGTGCTCAAACAATTTTAACAAGAATTTTCGCATTTCTTTGGACTGCACTCCGTAAATAATTGGGTTGAGGCTGCATGGGATGATATGAAACAAAACACTAGAGAGTTTTCTGTAGTCTGAGAACTGAGGGAAGCGATGGAGAGCAATAAGTGACATTCCACTAAAAATCATGATCAGATACAAGACAAGGTGAGTGCTGCAGGTCTTCAAGGCTTTACTGTTCAGAGACTTGTTGTTACTGGTCAGACAGACGACAATAATCTTTGTGTAGGTGAGAACCATGGTGCCTATAGAAGCTGTGAACAGTATCACAGTGAACGTGAGGCCGTAGACATTATTAATAAACACATTATCACAGGACAGTTTAAACAGTGAGGCGTTGTCACAGTAAGGATTCATGATCAGAGTCCTGCATCGATTCAGCCTGATGGTCAGACCGAGCAGAATCCCGACCATAACAAAGGCCACTCCCCATGCAGACACTGTCAGTTTGATCACCATTTTGTTGGTCATCATGGCAGCGTAACGCAGAGGATTACAGATGGCCACATATCTGTCAAAGGCCATAATCATGAGCACTGTGTGACTGGTAGTACCAAACATGTGTACGGTAAAAGCTTGAACCACACACTCATAGTAGCTCATGAGGCGCTCGGAGGGAGGACGCAACATGTCTATGAGCAAACGGGGCACAGAGATAGAGTTTCCAAGTATGTCATTTAATGGCAGGTTGCAAAAAAGGAGGTACATAGGTTCGTGGAGGTTCTTGTCAATGAAAATCAGAATGACAATGCCTACATTTGCAACCAGTATAAACAGATAGGAGAAAAATAAGAAAAGAAAGACTGGGTAGACAGATTCCTTTGAAACATTTAAGCCCTCCAGCTGGAGTATGAAACTGTTGTAGGTGTAGTTTTCCATCAACCTGAAAGAGAAGAGCAATGCTGTTATTATCAAATGTAATGATTAGAGAGTAAGGTCAAGTCATGTCACATGTATTTACATAACAAATTTAAAATCAACAGGTAGTGTTCCCAGATATCACCAGATGCACTGGTCTGTTGTATTGTATGGTGCAGTACATAGTACTTTTATTGTAGTAATTTGTAGACTGAAGTATAAGTATATATAAATACATTTACATATGGTATACTGACAATTAATTTCTACTTAGTTTCTTTTGCCTGGTGCTGGCATCTAATGTGTCAACTTCTCCTGTAAGGAAGTTCCACAAATATTTTTTTTTAAAAGCTACAGGAATATTATTCATGTATGTTTTTTTTTCCCATGGTAAGAAATGATGAGGCAAATTACATAAAAATGAAAAGACATTTTCAGAACTTCTAAGTAATATGTACATACTTAAGTGCCTTGTCTCAGTTTGTCCTCTTTATCTTGCTGATATCCGTGCCTGTTGATGACGCCCACCAGCACTGGACAAGATGTTCTGTGTTGCAGTGTTATATAGATGTGATTTGAACTTTTGGGAATTCACTGAACACTACCTTTGATTATACCTGATGCAACATTCAGAATCATTATGATGACCAACACAACTTGTAAGTCCTATGACTGAAAAGTTTTTCTCATGTCGTTCTACCTTGAATGCTGCAATTTTTGGGGATTTCATTAATTTCAGAGTCCACTCCAAAATAATGTTATGAATAAAAATAAATTTTGATGTGGGGTCAGCCTTTTGTTACAGACTGTTGAATCCCCTACCTAACAATCTATTGTCATTCTGGGGGTGAAACACTTTTTCACAAGCAATTTTTCTTCATTAATTCTTCATCACCTCTCCTCTCTCTCTCCTTACCCCAACCGGTCGAGACAGAAGCTCCGCCCACAACTGAGTCTGGTTCTGTCAGAGATTTCTTCCTGTTAAAAGGGAGTTTTTTCTCTCCACCGTCGCCAAGTGCTTTGCTCATTGTGGGATTTGTTGGGTTTTCCCTGTAATACTGTAATATTGACCTCACTATGTAAAGTGCCTTGAGACAATGTATGTTGTGATATGGCGCTATACAAATAAAATTGAATTGACTTGAATTCAATCAAGAACATTGAAGAGGTAATGCAAGGTCAGTGATCAGGTTAAGAAATATGTACAAGGATTGTATGAATTTATTTATTTTTTTTAAAAAATTGAAAGTACCTACAGACCGGACACATGGGGAGAGGGCATGGGGTAAATAGTGATTACATGGTATGAACTTTAGACCACTAGACTGAGGGTATGCCTTAAAAACCTATATAATCTTTGGTAAAGTAGTGAAAGTGTTTAGGAAATGATCAAGAATACAATGATTCATAGAAAAACTCACTCATTTTTGGAGACTGACTTTCATGGTTACATTTTTTAAGATGCTAGCACCTAAGTCTTTACTGACCAGTCCGTAGATAAGGAGGTAAACAGCTGGTGGAATCATGAAAAACAGGATCCTGAAGATTTTCTTCATGTTTTCGGAGACCGAGGTGACCTCTGACTCACAATAATGATCAATGCAGCTACTTAATGTTCAGATGTTCCCCTCTTGGGAACATCTGAACCTACCAGTTCTCATAATAATGTAACCATGAAAGTGTCAGGTATGCCTCTGCTTCAAAGGATCACCCTCACAGCAGAAGGAAGGGGGTGACAAAAAGCTCCAGAGGGATACAGAGGGATAGACATTCTCAAAACAGAAGCAGTAGAAGGCCATATGCAGAAATTGTAGCCTAGAACAGTGGTCACCCAATAAAGAGACCAGGTAATGACTTCAGCATCTCTGACCACAGTCTGTCAGACAGTGAAAGTGCCTCTGAATGATCCTCTGACTCCAGCTACACAGATTATTAGAGCCCAGAGCTAAGAGTTGAGAAGAACTCAAAGCTCCAAAGTTTACTTGTGACTGTACTGACAGTGCTCACTTGTCATGCAGTTACGGAGGCCAGATTGAGTTTGTCAGCAACAGCATCAAATTCATACATTTTAACTTCAGTAATAGTCGTCCTAGCACAGACTTTGGTTCTGCTTAGACATCACAGTACTAAACTGCAAGTAAACTTTTACAACTTCTTGGTAACATTTTTTTGGTGAGATCACTTGTATACACATGTCCATATCCACCATAAGCTTAAGGCATTACATGTACTGCAGAAATCTCCAAATATAACTCTCTCACCCTCACAAATTAACTGCTGTATTCTGGCATGGGCTTGATTGGCCATTCTCCAGAGATTTGACCCAGGGCTGGCAGGAATAGTGCCGGATAATGTCTGAAGCAACATCTGCAGATATTTGCGTTGTCACTTACAGCTGCTCCAGATAAATTCAGGAAAATGCCTGGATTTCCGTGCATGTCTGAAAGCAGCTTAGGTGAACTGACCTCACAGTGACATTAAGTTGTTCACAATGAATATATTTTTTGCTTTTATTATGTATTGAAAATGCACACTTTCAAATGTATTTGGCATGTTGAATATTCATAACTACATTTCACCACATTAAGATATTTTACTTTGGGTCATGACAAACAGAAAAAGCTACTGTGTTCCATCATGGCAGTTGTAGCAAATTATTGGCTTTGGGTCTAGAAATGTATCAGCAAAGTATTGTGAGATATGTTTCTTTTATTTCCTTGTTATCACTAAGCTAAGATGACAAATATAAAACCATGGAATACAACAGGCCAATCTTCATTCAATTTTTGAATGAATTACATTACATTACATTTAATTTGGTGACACTTTTGTCCAAAGCAACTAACAATTATCGAGGCAGGTATCATTAAGGGCTTTGCCTAAGGGCCCTCACTGGGATGACCTGAAATCAAACCCCGACATTCTGCACCAAGTCAGCAGTTTAACCCACTAAGTTATACCAGCTGCACAAAATGTAGATACATTTTAAATGAAACATGGAAACGTTTGCAATCATGATGGGAAAATTTTCTTGTGCTCAAACAATTTTAACAAGAATTTTCGCATTTCTTTGGACTGCACTCCGTAAATAATTGGGTTGAGGCTGCTTGGGATGATATGAAACAAAACACTAGAGAGTTTTCTGTAGTCTGAGAACTGAGGGAAGCGATGCAGAACAATAAGTGACATTCCACTAAACATCATGATCAGATACAGGACAAGGTGAGTGCTGCAGGTCTTCAAGGCTTTACTGTTCAGAGACTTGTTGTTACTGGTCAGACAGACGACAGTGATCTTTGTGTAGGTGAGAACCGTGGAGCCTATAGAAGCTGAGAACAGCACCACAGTGAACGTGAGGCCATAGACATTATTAATAAACACATTATCACAGGACAGTTTAAACAGTGAGGCGTTGTCACAGTAAGGATTCATGATCAGAGTCCTGCATCGGTTCAGCCTGATGGTCAGACCGAGCAGAATCCCGACCATAACAAAGGCCACTCCCCATGCAGCCACTGTCAGCTTGATCACCATTTTGTTGGTCATTATGGCAGCGTAACGCAGAGGATTACAGATGGCCACATATCTGTCAAAGGCCATAATCATGAGCACTGTGAGACTGGCAGTACCAAACATGTGTGAGGTAAAAGCTTGAAGAACACACTCATAGTAGCTCATGAGGCGCTCAGAGGGTGGACGCAGCATGTCTATAAGCAAACGGGGAACCATGATAGAGTTTCCAATTATGTCATTTAATAGCAGGTTGCAAAACAGCAGGTACATAGGCTGGTGGAGGTTTTTGTCAATGAAAATCAAAATGACAATGCCTACATTTGCAACCAGTATAAACAGATAGGAGAAGAAGAAGAAAAGAAAGACTGGGTAGGTAGATTCTTTGGAAACATTTAAGCCCTCCAGCTGAAGTATGAAACTGTTGTAGGTGTAGTTTTCCATCAATCTGAAAGAGAAGAGCAATGCTCTTTTTATCATACGTAATGATTAGAGAGTAAGGTACATAGCAAATTTAAAAACAACTGGAGTTTAGCTCAAGTGCGTCGCAGTGTTCCCAGATATCACCAGATACACAGGTCTTTTGTATTGTATGTTACAGTACATTACATAGTACATTTTATCGTAGTTACTTTTTACACTGAAGTAGAAGTATATATAAATACATATACATTTGGTATACTGACAATTAATTTGTACTTCATTTCTTCCCTCTGGTGCTGGCATCTAATGTGTCAACTTCTTCTGTAAGGAAGTTCCACAAATCATTGTTTTCAAGAGCTATAAGAATGGTCAAATGGTCATGGTAAGAAATGATTAGGCAAATTAACTAAAAATGAGAAAACATTTTCAGAACTTCTAAGTAATATGTACATACTTGAGTGTCTTGTCTCAGTTTGTCCTCTTTATCTTGCTGATATCCGTCCCTGTAGATGACGCCCACCAGCACTGAACAAGATTTCCTCTGTTGCAGTGTTATATAGATGTGATTTGAACTTATGGGAATTCACTGAACATTACACTTGATTATACCTGATGCAACATTCAGAATCATTATGATGACCAACAAAACTTGTAACTCCTCAGACTGAAAAGTTTTTCTCATGCTGTTCTACCTTAAATGCTGCAATTTTGGGGGGATTTAATTCATTTCAAAGTCCACTCCAAAATAATGTTAAAAATAAAAATACATTTTGATGTGGGGTCAGCCTTTTGTTACAGACTGTGGAAACCCCTACCTAACAATCTATTGGCATACTGGGGGTGTTGCACTTTTACACAAGCAATTTTTCCAGCTTCATTAATTCTTCAACAAGAACATTGAAGAGGTAATGCAAGGTCAGTGATCAGGTTAAGGAATATTTACAAGGATTGCATGAAGTGTGTCTAATTTTTTAATAGATGAAAGTAGATACAGACAGGACACATGGGGAGAAAGCATGGGGAAAATAGTGTTTACATGGTATGTACCTTTGACCACTAGACTGAGGGTATGCCTCAAAACCTATGTAATCTCAGATAAAGTAGTGAAAGTGTTTAGGAAATGATCAAGAATACAATGATTCATAGAAAAACTCACTCATTTTTGGAGACTGACTCTTATGGTTACATTTTTTAAGATGCTAGCACGTAAGTCTTTACTGACCAGTCCGTAGATAATGGGGTTAACAGCTGGTGGAATTATGATAAACAGAATGCTGAAGAATTTCTTGATGTTTTGGGAGACTGAGGTGAACCTCTGACTCACAATTATGATCAATGCAGCTACTTCATAGAGCACATAGACAACAAGGTGTGTTGAGCATGTCTGAAAGGCCTTGCTGCGGACTCTGCTATCAGCTCGGCCTTGTTTTACTGAAGCATGCAGGATTCTGAAGTAGGAAAAAGCGATGATGACGAAGATCCCTGTACTCACAGACCAGGTCATTGACAGACCTAGAAAAACATATGAAAAATAACAATTATCAATTTAGTTTAGTAAAATCATGTAAAACTCCCATGTCTTCCTGTAATTCATTAACTTCAGTAACAGAAAATTACAAAAAGGCGAAAGTCAACAACCCAGCAGCAATCAACATTAATACCTGAGGCATAAAGAACCTGACACACCAAAGTGACTTGAAAACTACTACTGACAAACAATGTATAACTTTTTTTTTTAACAGCGCACTTGAACATACACCAGCACCAGCACAACACTGAAGTAATTAAATTACCTTATTTCAAGGTCAGAAAACGAATTGAGAATACTTTAATTAAAAATTACTTTGACAACATACTGTACTCTGTCTGTATTTTTATTCTAAACCAATGCACTGACCATAGATGTTATTTATGGGGGTGGGTCCGCAGGCCAGGCTTAGTATAGCACGGTTGCTGCAGTAGACATGTTGGACGGTATTGCCACAGAGCGGGGTATTGGTGTGTAGAGCAAACAGAACAACAATACACAGCAGCGCAACGGACCAGGCCAGGATACAGCAGGTGTTCAGCCTAGCTGGTGTCATGATGGCGTGATACCTGAGTGGTTCACACACAGCAATGTACCTGCATATAAATTGTTTGCAGTTATGGAAAGATTTTTACACAATCTCAGCATCTGAAAATGTTAATAGACAGAGTGGTGGTGGAGATTGGCTTCATAATCCTTTTATAACAAGTCACAGCCATTAGAAAGTAATTTCAGTCTATACTGTTTATACAAGACAGTTAAAGAAAAAACAGATTATGTGAGTGATTCTCTTGATGAACTGATTCGATACCTGTCATAGGCCATCGCAGCCAGAAGAGTCTGCACTGCGACGCCATACGTGTGCACGGAGAAGGCCTGGGCGATGGCTGCCATGTAGCCAATCCTTTTCTCCCCCGTCAAACTGTGCATCATGAGGCGAGGTAGTACCGCGGTGGACCCCAGCAGATCACACACTACCAGATTACAAACCAGTACAAACATGGGCCTGTGCAGGTTCTTGTCTATTACAATGACTGACATTACCACACCATTCCCTAGCAGCACCACTATGTAGTTAAACAGAGCCAGGAAGAACAGGAAAGAGCCGTAGCCTGGTGGTATATAGAAGCCCTCCAGCTCGAAGACAATAGGCTGTCTGAGAGGAGTTACCACTGTCGAGTTCTCCATCCAAAGCAGTGCGGTCCTGTAAAAGACAATTCTATTCAAAACCCTCTAAACAGGTTATTGTTCAGGCATCAGAGACAGTTTCTCATATAAACCCCAGTAACACATGGATGTGAACAAAGCCAGAGTAATTCCTTCCAAAATAAAAGGGTTAGTGATACCTGCAGTTAACCAGGGAACAAACATTAATGAGCAAACAATTTCGAATGATCATAACACTATTAAAGTTCTTGTGACAAGCCTAAAACATCCTGTTCAGCCCTCTGTCCTCTCGTCAGTGACGATGTTGCTCTGACAAGTTTAAAGAGCGTGTGTTGTGATTTAAATAGTGTACTTTGTGTTGTGAGCGGTGCTAGTCTCTGCCCACAATCCCTGTTACTATAGATACAATCCTATGCCCTTAACTGCCCCCTGTGGATCATGTCTGCAGCTGGCTCTATGGTGGAACTTTCATTTTAGTGATAGAGGAGTGGAACCATGGTATCAAGGTCCTTTCCACACACATACTCAACAAGGGTGTCAATCATGACGCGTCAGCCTGTTTTTATAGCATCAAATGCAAATTCAAACCAAACTCATCTGAAACATGAACACTTGAATGTACATCCGTGTGATAAGTTATATTATATTTAGAAAAAAAGATGTAAAAGATAACAAGTTGAAAACAACAATATCAAAACTAAAAAAATTGATATATACAGGTCTGAGTTTGTCTGTGTCTGTCCCTGTGAGTGCAGAGACAAGATGGCCATCGAGGTCAATGGTGTGAGTGGTACTACCAACAAGATGGCAGAAAACAAAGAGACTACAACAAAATGGTAGAATGAAAGGTGTTGACTGGACCACATGCTGTTTCTCTGAGAAGCCATTTGGTGTAGCACAAATATGCCAGTTTAAAAGAGGGTTAGTTATAGGATACTAACATCAAAATAACTATAAATAGATTTTACAATGCACAAAGTGAACACATTGAATCAAATCAATACAGTATGCTACCAAAGTTAAACGTTCCTGTGCTTAGTCGTGTTGCATTACGCTATTCTATGCCCAGGTTACATTACCAAGTTCAAGGAAAAAGAAGAAGAAGATCCTTTTGGTTCGCTGTTTGTGTGAACAGAAAGATGCCACTGTGCTGTGGTTTCTGAGTCCTTTTGTCTTCCCATAGCAGAGTTAGACGCTTGCACTCCTGTTGCTTGCTCCTGTTGCTCAAATCAGCTGGCAAGACTTTGTGTCATATGCACTGGTATAAAAACCAGACTCTACAGCCTTGGTTGGTCCTCAGGCAGGCCTTTTGCGTCGCTACCTTTTGGAAGTGTTATCAGTCTGCTTCAAGTAGACCTGCATGGAGGTCAGGGTCCTCAGAGAGCAGAGGGCTTCCCCAATGGGGAGAAGCCGGGATATTTAACCTCCGAAGAGAGCAGGAGTAAAGAGATCTTTACTCCCAGAAGGGAGGAATGGCAAAGAGAGTGGACAAGGGGAGAGCTGGGGTTTTATGTGCCTGGTGACCCCCTGGGGTCTGGGACACAGTGACCAATGGCAGCTGGAGGTTGGAAGAGATTTCACATCGAGGGTGTAATAAGGTGAAGGACCATGGGAATCTGAGTTTTTTAAGTCTTTGGAACAAAAGGCCAGATGGTCAAATCCGCCATTTTATGAGGAGCAACACAGAGGGACGGGGCAAAATCATAAAACATTGTAGTGCAGCGGGTGCCAGTGATCAAGTTAAGTAATGAAAGGACTATATGAAGTTTATAATTTTTTTTTATTGTTGATTGTAGATACAGACAGGACACTTGGAGAGAGCATGGGGTAAATTGTGATCAGGCAGTATGTACCTTTGACCATTAAACTGAGGGTATCCCTTAAAACCTGTGTAATCTGTGGTAGAGGGGTGAATGTGTCAAGTAAATGATCAGGAATGCAAAGATTTATACAAAAAAACGTTCATTATTTGGGACTGACTTTTATGGTTAAATGTTTGAAGATACTAGCACGTAACTCTTTACTGACCAGTCCGTAAATAATGGGGTTGACAGCTGGTGGCATGATGATAAGCAGGATGCTGAAGAATTTCTTGATGTTTTTGGAGACTGAGGTGAACCTCTGACTCACAATTATGATCAATGCAGCTACTTGATAGAGCAAATAGACAACAAGGTGTGTTGAGCATGTCTGAAAGGCCTTGCTGCGGACTCTGCTGTCAGCTCGGCCTTGTTTTACTGAAGCATGCAGGATTCTGAGGTAGGAAAACGCAATGATGACGAAGATCCCTGTACTCAGAAACCAGGTCATTGACAGACCTAGAAAAAACATATGAAAAATCACAATTATCCATGTTGTATCATGTAAACCTCCCATGTCTTTCTCTAATCCATTTGTCTGATTTTACACTCGTGTAAGAGAACTGTGATTATTTAAAGAGCTATCGTTCAAATAAGTCAAATCATGAAGCTGTATTTTATTAGGGGTAGCTATGATAACAATTATAATAATAATAATATAATACATTTTATTTGTAAAGCACTTTTCATTGTTAAAAACAATCCCAAAGTGCTAATATTATAAAAGCCATTCCTCCCTTTGGGGAGTAATAGCAGGCAGCAATATGTTTCATCTGAACATCAAGAAAAGCCGAAAGTCAACAATCCAGCAGCAGTAAACATTAATACCTGAGTCATTAAGAACCAGACACACCAAAGTAACAAGAAAACTGCTGCTGACAAACAGTTTCTAACTTTAGTTTTTTTTACAGTGCACTTGAGCATAAATTAATCAAATGATCTTATTTCATGGTCAGAAAACTAATTATGAATACTTTTCTTAAAAATTACTTGTTCTCCCAGTCATTGACTCAATATTTTGAAGACTAGCTGTAAATTGCTGCAAATGTAAAATAATGTTGGACAACATACTGTACTCTATCTATGTCTGTATCATTATTCTAAACCAATGCACTGACCATAGATGTTATTTATGGGGGTGGGGCCGCAGGCCAGGCTCAGTATAGTACGGTTGCTGCAGTAGACATGTCGGATGGTATTGCCACATAGCGGGGTATTGGCGTGTAGAGCAAAGAGAACAATGATACACAGCAGAGCAACGGACCAGGCCAGGATACAGCAGGCGTTCAGCCGAGCTGGTGTCATGATGGCGTGATACCTGAGTGGCTCACACACAGCAATGTATCTGCAAATAGATTGTTTGCAGTTATGGAATGTTATTTACTCAATCTCAGCATCTATAACTGTTAATAGACAACGAAGTGATAAAACCCATCGTAAACAATTTCTCTGTATCGCTCTGGAAAGAAAAACACATTCATTACCAATGTGTCAAGGATGAAACACAGTTTATATTTAAAATATATAGAGCAGCACATTGAGTGTCTTTTTTTCCACTCAAGTTTTCTCTAAAAGAACATTGAATCTGTATCAACAAAACATATGAGACATTCAAAAATACCTTGTTGTCCCTTGACACAGATTGGAGACAGGTAAAGAGAAACAGAAGTTGTATACTACAATAGTCTTGTAAGTCATTTGAGTCGATACTACATGTATTTATACATGACAGTGAAAGATTAAACGGAATCTGTGAGTTATTCTTTTGATGTGCTGATTCAATACCTGTCATAGGCCATCGCACCAAGAATAGTCTGCATTGCAGCACCGTACGTGTGCACGGAGAAGGCCTGGGCGATGGCTGCCATGTAGCCAATCCTCTTCTCCCCCGTCAAACTGTGCATCATGAGGCGAGGTAGTACCGCGGTGGACCCCAGCAGATCACACACTACCAGATTACAAACCAGTACAAACATGGGCCTGTGCAGGTTCTTGTCTATTACAATGACGCACATTACCACACCATTCGCTAGCAGCACCACTATGTAGTTAAACAGAGCCAGGAAGAACAGGAAAGAGCCGTTGCCTGGTGGTATATAGAAGCCCTCCAGCTCAAAGACAATAGGCTGTCTGAGAGGAGTTACCACTGTCGAGTTCTCCATCCAAAGCAGTGCGGTCCTGTGAAAAACAAGTAAATCAAAACCCTCTAAACAGGTTATTGTTCAGGCATCAGAGACAGTTTCTCATGTAAACCCCAGAAACACATGGATGTGAACAAAGCCAGAGTAATTCCTTACGTAGTAAAAGGTTTAGTGATACCTGCAGTTAAACAGGGAACAAACACTGATGAGCAAACAATCTCGAATGATCATAACATTATTAAAGTTCTTGTGAGAAGCCTAAAACATCCTGTTCAGCCCTCTGTCCTCTCGTCAGTGACGATGTTGCTCTGACATGTTTGAAGAGAGTGTTGTGTTTTAAATAATTTTACTTTGTGTTGTGAGTGATGCTTATCTCTGCCCACAATCACTGTTACTATCAAAACAACTACACCCTGAACTGCCCCCTGTGGCTCATGTCTGCAGATGGCTCTACGGTGGATAATTTATTTTAGTGATAGTGGAGTGAAAAAAGGTCCTGTCCACACATGTGCTTGACAGGGCTATCAATCATGACGCGTCAGCATGTTTTTATAGCATCAAATTCAAATTTAAACCAAACTCATCAGAAACATGAACACTTGAATGTACATCAGTGTGATAAGAATGACCTAAATACAGAAACCATCTCAGAGAAAAAAATATTTAATGTCTACTTTGATTTCTGTTCTTTGGTCCATGTCCCATCTGAAAACATGGAGGGGGAGAATGGTGCAAAATGAAACAAAACAAATGTTACAATGTTAAAGAAGATGGTAAAAGAAAAAAAACCAAAAACAAATCCTGGATCAGGACATATTTTTGACCATTTGTCCCGATCCAAATGAAAATTTGTTAAATTTATTTTGGTCCATGTCCCATCATTCCACCAAATTTTGTTGAAGTTTTTGTGTAATTTTATTGACAAACAGCAAACAAACCAACAAACAGTGTTGTGTTTTGACATTGGTAATATTACCCAGCCTCATGCATGGGGCTCCATGTGTTGTGATTTCAGTTGATTGGTTATGGCTATCAAAATTCATAAAATATGACTTAAAAATATTAATATTAAATGATAACTTTAACTGAAATTAAAGTTATCTCGGGGCAGCACCCTTCAAAGGAAGGGAAATGATAACCAATTTACAGATTCAGTCTCATTTACAATGAACTAACTATCAATTTTTAATCCTGATTAATAATTAAATTAATAATTACAACCAAAATCCCAATATTGGTGGTAAGCAGAAGTTGAAGAATTTGGAGTTCCACCGGTCAGAGGTTGGCAATACTCACTCTTGTGCAATATTAAAAAGACCAGACTGTATATTTAGAAAAAAATATGCAAAAGATAACAAGTTGAAAACAACAATATCAAAACTAAAGAAATTGATATATATAGGTCTGAGTTTGTCTGTGTTTGTCTGGATGAGTGAACAGACAAGAAGGCCGTTGAGGTCAATGGTCTGAGAAGTACTACCAACAAGATGGCAGAAAACAAAGAAACTACAACAAAATGGCAGAAGCAAAGGTGTTGACTGGACCACATGCTGTTTCTTTGAGAAGCCATTTGGTGTAGCACAAATATGTCAGTTTAAAAGAGGGTTAGTTATAGGATACTAACATCAGAATAAGTATAAAAAGATTTAACAATACAAAAAGTGAACACATTGAATCAAATGAATACAGTATGCTACCAAAGTTAAACTTTCCTGTGCTTAGTTGTGTTGCGTTACGCTATTCTATGCCCAGGTCACATTACGGTATGTAAAATTTGATCACTAGACTGAGGGTATGCCTTAAAACCTGTGTAATCTGTGGTAAAGGGGTGAATGTGTCAAGTAAATGATCAGGAATGCAATGATTTATACAAAAAAACGTTCATTATTTGGGACTGACTTTTATGGTTAAATGTTTGAAGATACTAGCACGTAACTCTTTACTGACCAGTCCGTAGATAATGGGGTTGATAGCTGGTGGCATGATGATTAGCAGGATGCTGAAGAATTTCTTGATGTTCTTGGAGACTGAGGTGAACCTCTGACTCACAACTATAATCAATGCAGCTACTTGAAAGAGCAAATAGACAACAAGGTGTGTTGAGCATGTCTGAAAGGCCTTGCTGCGGACTCTGCTGTCAGCTCGGCCTTGTTTTACTGAAGCATGCAGGATTCTGAGGTAGGAAAACGCAATGATGACGAAGATCCCTGTACTCAGAAACCAGGTCATTGACAGACCTAGAAAAAACATATGAAAAATCACAATTATCCATGTTGTATCATGTAAACCTCCCATGTCTTCCTCTAATCCGTTTGTCTGATTTTACACTCGTGTAAGAGAACTTTGATTCTTTAAAGAGCTAATTTTCAAATAAGTCAAATCATAAAGCTGTATCTTATTAGGGGTAGCTATGCCAACAATAATAATAATAATAATAATATAATAATACATTTTATTTGTAAAGCACTTTTCATTGTGAAAAAAACCCCAAAGTGCTAACATTATAAAGCCATTCCTCCCTTTGGGGAGTAATAGCAGGCAGCAATGTGTTTTATCTGAAAATCACGAAAAGGTGAAAATCAACAATCCAGCAGCAGTAAACATTAATACCTGAGTCATTAAGAACCAGACACACCAAAGTAACAAGAAAACTGCTGCTGACAAACAGTTTCTAACTTTAGTTTTTTTACAGTGCACTTGAGCATAAATTAATCAAATGATCTTATTTCATGGTCAGAAAACTAATTATGAATACTTTTCTTAAAAATTACTTGTTCTCCCTGTCACTGACTCAATATTTTGAAGACCAGCTGTAAATTGCTGCAAATGTAAAATACCGTTGGACAAGATACTGTACTCCTTGTCTGAATCTTCATTCTAAACCAATGCACTGACCATAGATGTTATTTATGGGGGTGGGGCCGCAGGCCAGGCTCAGTATTGTACGGTTGCTGCAGTAGACATGTCGGATGGTATTGCCACAGAGCGGGGTATTGGCATGAAGAGCAAAGAGAACAATGATACACAGCAGAGCAACAGACCAGGCCAGGATACAGCAGGCGTTCAGCCGAGCTGGTGTCATGATGGAGTGATACCTGAGTGGCTCACACACAGCAATGTACCTGCAGATAGATTGTTTGCAGTTATGGAATGATTTTTACCCAATCTCAGCATCTATAACTGTTAATAGACAAAGAAGTGATAAAACCCATCGTAAACAATATATGTGTGTTGTGCTGGGAAAGAAAAATACATTTATCACCAATGTCATGGATGAAACACAGTTTATATTTAGAATATTTAGAGCAGCACATTGATTTTCTTTTTTTCCACTCAAGTTTTCTATAAAAGAACATTGAATCTGTATTCACAAAACGTATGAGACATTAAAAAATACCTTGTTGTCCCTTGATACAGATTGGAGACACGGTAAAGATAAACAGAAGTTGTATACTACAATAGTCTTGTAAGTAATTTGAGTCGATACTACATGTATTTATACATGACAGTGAAAGTATAAACGGAATCTGTGAGTTATTCTTTTGATGTGCTGATTCAATACCTGTCATACGCCATCGCACCCAGAATAGTCTGCATTGCAGCGCAGTACGTGTGCACGGAGAAGGCCTGGGCGATGGCTGCCATGTAGCCAATCCTCTTCTCCCCCGTCAAACTGTGCATCATGAGGCGAGGTAGTACCGCGGTGGACCCCAGCAGATCACACACTACCAGATTACAAACCAGTACAAACATGGGCCTGTGCAGGTTCTTGTCTATGACAATGACGCACATTACCACACTGTTCGCTAGCAGTACCACAATGTAGTTAAACAGAGCCAGGAAGAACAGGAAAGAGCTGTAGCCTGGTGGTATATAGAAGCCCTCCAGCTCGAAGACAATAGGCTGTCTGAGAGGAGTTACCACTGTCGAGTTCTCCATCCAAAGCAGTGCGGTCCTGTGAAAAACAAGTAAATCAAAACCCTCTAAACAGGTTATTGTTCAGGCATCAGAGACAGTTTCTCATGTAAACCCCAGAAACACATGGATGTGAACAAAGCCAGAGTAATTCCTTACGTAATAAAAGGTTTAGTGATACCTGCAGTTAAACAGGGAACAAACACTGATGAGCAAACAATCTCGAATGATCATAACATTATTAAAGTTCTTGTGAGAAGCCTAAAACATCCTGTTCAGCCCTCTGTCCTCTCGTCAGTGTCGATATTGCTCTGACATGTTTGAAGAGAGTGTGTTGTGTTTTAAATCATTTTACTTAGTGTTGTGAGTGATGCTTATCTCTGCCCACAATCAATCTTACTATCGAAACAACTACACCCTGAACTGCCCCCTGTGGCTCATGTCTGCAGATGGCTCTACGGTGGATAATTTATTTTAGTGATTGTGGAGTGAATCAAGGTCCTGTCCACACATGTGCTTGACAGGGCTATCAATCATGACGCGTCAGCATGTTTTTATAGCATCAAATTCAAATTTAAACCAAACTCATCAGAAACACGAACACTTGAATGTACATCAGTGTGATAAGAATGACCTAAATACAGAAACCACCTCAGAGAAAAAAATATTTCATATCTACTTTGATTTCTGTTCTTTGGTCCATGTCCCATCTGAAAACATGGAGGGGGAGAATGGTGCAAAATGAAACAAAACAAATGTTACAATGTTAAAGAAGATGGTAAAAGAAAACTAAAAAAACAACCAAATCCTGGATCAGGACAAATTTTTGACCGTTTGTCCTGATCCAAATTAAAATTTGATAGATTTATTTTGGTCCATGTCCCATCATTCCACCAAATTTTGTTGAAGTTTTTGTGTAATTTTATTGACAAACAGCAAACAAACCAACAAACAGTGTTGTGTTTTGACATTGGTAATATTACCCATTCTCATGCATGGGGCTCCATGTGTCGTGATTTCAGTTGATTGGTTATGGCTACAAAAATTCATAAAATATGACTTAAAATATTAATATTTAATAATAACTTTAACTAAAAAGAAAGTTACCTCGGGCACCACCCTTCAAAGAAATGGAAATGATAACCAATTTACAGATTCAGTCTCATTTACAATGAACTAACTATCAATTTGTAATCCTGATTAATAATAAAATTAATAATTACAACCAAAATCCCAATATTGGTGGTAAGCAGAAATTGAAGAATTTGGAGTTCTACCAGTCAGAGGTTGGCAATACTCACTCTTGTGCAATATTAAAAAGACCAGACTGTATATTTAGAAAAAAATATGCAAAAGATAACAAGTTGAAAACAACAATATCAAAACTAAAGAAATTGATATATACAGGTCTGAGTTTGTCTGTGTTTGTCTGGATGAGTGAACAGACAAGAAGGCCATTGAGGTCAATGGTCTGAGAAGTACTACCAACAAGATGGCAGAAAACAAAGAAACTACAACAAAATGGCAGAAGCAAAGGTGTTGACTGGACCACATGCTGTTTCTTTGAGAAGCCATTTGGTGTAGCACAAATATGTCAGTTTAAAAGAGGGTTAGTTATAGGATACTAACATCAGAATAACTATAAAAAGATTTAACAATACACAAAGTGAACACATTGAATCAAATTAATACAGTATGCTACCAAAGTTAAACGTTCCTGTGCTTAGTTGTGTTGCGTTACGCTATTCTATGCCCAGGTTGCATTACGATATGTAAAATTTGATCACTAGACTGAGGGTATGCCTTAAAACCTGTGTAATCTGTGGTAAAGGGGTGAATGTGTCAAGTAAATGATCAGGAATGCAATGATTTATACAAAAAAACTTTCATTATTTGGGACTGACTTTTATGGTTAAATGTTTGAAGATACTAGCACGTAACTCTTTACTGACCAGTCCGTAGATAATGGGGTTGATAGCTGGTGGCATGATGATTAGCAGGATGCTGAAGAATTTCTTGATGTTCTTGGAGACTGAGGTGAACCTCTGACTCACAACTATAATCAATGCAGCTACTTGATAGAGCAAATAGACAACAAGGTGTGTTGAGCATGTCTGAAAGGCCTTGCTGCGGACTCTGCTGTCAGCTCGGCCTTGTTTTACTGATGCATGCAGGATTCTGAGGTAGGAAATCGCAATGATGACGAAGATCCCTGTACTCAGAAACCAGGTCATTGACAGACCTAGAAAAAACATATGAAAAATCACAATTATCCATGTTGTATCATGTAAACCTCCCATGTCTTCCTTTAATCCATTTGTCTGATTTTACACTCGTGTAAGAGAACTGTGATTCTTTAAAGAGCTATCGTTCAAATGAGTCAAATCATAAAGCTGTATTTTATTAGGGGTACCTATGCTAACAATAATAATAATAATAATATAATAATACATTTTATTTTTTAAAGCACTTTTCATTGTTAAAAACAATCCCAAAGTGCTAACATTATAAAAGCCATTCCTCCCTTTGGGGAGTAATAGCAGGCAGCAATATGTTTTATCTGAAAATCACGAAAAGGTGAAAGTCAACAATCCAGCAGCAGTAAACATTAATACCTGAGTCAGTAAGAACCAGACACACCAAAGTAACAAGAAAACTGCTGCTGACAAACAGTTTCTAACTTTAGTTTTTTTACAGTGCACTTGAGCATAAATTAATCAAATGATCTTATTTCATGGTCAGAAAACTAATTATGAATACTTTTCTTAAAAATTACTTTTTCTCCCTGTCACTGACTCAATATTTTGAAGACCAGCTGTAAATTGCTGCAAATGTAAAATACTGTTGGACAAGATACTGTACTCCTTGTCTGTATCTTCATTCTAAACCAATGCACTGACCATAGATGTTATTTATGGGGGTGGGGCCGCAGGCCAGGCTCAGTATTGTACGGTTGCTGCAGTAGACATGTCGGATGGTATTGCCACAGAGCGGGGTATTGGCATGTAGAGCAAAGAGAACAATAATACACAGCAGAGCAACAGACCAGGCCAGGATACAGCAGGCGTTCAGCCGAGCTGGTGTCATGATGGAGTGATACCTGAGTGGCTCACACACAGCAATGTACCTGCAGATAGATTGGTTGCAGTTATGGAATGATTTTTACCCAATCTCAGCATCTATAACTGTTAATAGACAAAGAAGTGATAAAACCCATCGTAAACAATATATGTGTGTTGTGCTGGGAAAGAAAAATACATTCATTACCAATGTGTCATGGATGAAACAGTTTATATTTAGAATATTTAGAGCAGCACATTGATTTTCTTTTTTTCCACTCAAGTTTTCTATAAAAGAACATTGAATCTGTATCCACAAAACGTATGCGACATTAAAAAATACCTTGTTGTCCCTTGATACAGATTGGAGACACGGTAAAGATAAACAGAAGTTGTATACTACAATAGTCTTGTAAGTCATTTGAGTCGATACTACATGTATTTATACATGACAGTGAAAGTATAAACGGAATCTGTGAGTTATTCTTTTGATGTGCTGATTCAATACCTGTCATACGCCATCGCACCCAGAATAGTCTGCATTGCAGCGCAGTACGTGTGCACGGAGAAGGCCTGGGCGATGGCTGCCATGTAGCCAATCCTCTTCTCCCCCGTCAAACTGTGCATCATGAGGCGAGGTAGTACCGCGGTGGACCCCAGCAGATCACACACTACCAGATTACAAACCAGTACAAACATGGGCCTGTGCAGGTTCTTGTCTATGACAATGACGCACATTACCACACTGTTCGCTAGCAGTACCACTATGTAGTTAAACAGAGCCAGGAAGAACAGGAAAGAGCTGTAGCCTGGTGGTATATAGAAGCCCTCCAGCTCGAAGACAATAGGCTGTCTGAGAGGAGTTACCACTGTCGAGTTCTCCATCCAAAGCAGTGCGGTCCTGTGAAAAACAATTCAATCAAAACCCTCTAAACAGCTAACTGTTCAGGCATCAGAGACAGTTTCTCATGTAAACCCCAGTAACACATGAATTTGAACAAAGCCAGAGTAATTCCTTACGAAATAAAAGGGTTAGTGATACCTGCAGTTAAACAGGGAACAAACGTTAATGAGCAAACAATCTCGAATGATAATAACACTATTAAAGTTCTTGTGAGAAGCCTAAAACATCCTGTTCAGCCCTCTGTCCTCTCATCAGTGACGATGTTGCTCTGACATGTTTGAAGAGAGTGTGTTGTGTTTTAAATAATTTTACTTTATGTTATGAGCGATGCTTATCTCTGCCCACAATCACTGTTACTATCGAAACGACTACACCCTGAACTACCCCCTGTGGCTCATGTCTGCAGCTGGCTCTACGGTGGAACATTTAGAACCAGAGTGAATAGAAACATAAACACGTCAACATACACCAGTGCGATAAGATCTACTTAAAATGACTGAAACCAATTTTAGAGAATTTTTTGGGAAAGAAGAAAAGTTTGGTTCTCGTCGCTTCTAATAACATGGAAGGGGCGGGGTTTATGACCTATACTGCAGACAGCCACTAGGGGGTTATCATAAGGATTTGGCCTTTGCCCTGATCCTCACCAAAATGTTTTGTTCTTTCTTGACTTTTTGAGTTTTGTTGAAATCTTTGCAATAGTTTTTGGGTAATCCTGTTGACACTCAAACAGACAAACAAAGGGACGGGACGAAAACAACCTACTTGGTGGAGGAAATACGTACCTACGATACCTACAAGCTGTACCTAACTACCTACTGTAACTACCTACCTATGATTCCTACCTACTGTTCCTACCAACTGTACTTACTTACCTACCGTAACTACCTACCCACCTACCTACCTACTATACCTACCTACCTATTCGCCTACCTACCTATATATGATACGTACCTACTTTACCTACCTACCTACCTATTTACCTGCCTACCTACTGTACCTACCTACCTGCCTACCTACCTACAAACTGTACCTACCTACTGTAACTACCTACCTATGATTCCTACCTACTGTTCCTACCATCTGTACTTACTTACCTACCGTACCTACCTACCTACCTACTGTACCTACCTACCTATCTATTTACCTACCTACCTATCTACGAAATGTACCTACTTTACCTACCTACCTATTTACCTGCCTACCTACTGTACCTACCTACCTACCTGCCTACCTACCTACAAACTGTACCTACCTACCTACTGTAACTACCTACCTATGATTCTTACCTACTGTACCTACCAACTGTACTAACTTACCTACCGAACCTACCTACCTACCTACTGTACCTAACTACATATCTATTTACCTACCTACCTATCTACGATACTTACCTGATTTACCTACCTACCTACCTACCTATTTACCTACCTACTTATCTATGATACCTACCTACTTTACCTACCTACCTACCTACCTATCTATTTACCTACCTACCTATCTATGATACCCACCTACTGTACCTACCTACCTACCTACCTACCTGCCTACCTACCTACCTACCTACCTACTGTACCTACCTACCTACCTGCCTACCTACCTACAAACTGTACCTACCTACCTACTGTAACTACCTACCTATGACTCTTACCTACTGTACCTACCAACTGTACTTACTTACCTACCGAACCTACCTACCTACCTACTGTACCTACCTACCTATCTATTTACCTACCTACCTATCTACGATACTTACCTACTTTACCTACCTACCTACCTACCTATTTACCTACCTACCTACCTATTTACCTACCTACTTTACCCACCTACCTATCTATTTACCTACCTACCTATCTACGATACTTACCTACTTTACCTACCTACCTACCTACCTATTTACCTACCTACCTATCTATTATACCCACCTACTGTACCTACCTACCTACCTACTGTACCTACCTAACTACCTGCCCTACCTACCTACTGTACCTACTTACCTACCCACCCATCCAAATTATCCCATATCCCACATGTTGAGTAGTTAGCTTGATTGTTGTCTGACCAGGAGTTATACAGAGGGTTATTATGGGCGGTGTCACTGTGTGTTTGGTGGAAAGGCTGGTCCAGGGTGTTAGCATGGCACAATGGTGAAGGGACGTGGCTCCACTAAACAAGGGCAGGTATTGTTCCTGGTGTGTTTGGATTTATCTTTTTACCAACTAGCTGACCACTGGTACTTTCACGCAGGAATCAACCCAAACTCAAATCACTGCTGTGGCGATGAAACGTCCTTTACTAGCTCATATTTCACCTCACTGCATAAAAGAGTTTGCTTCCTATTTGGACATTCAGAACAGAATCGCCTGAGACCAAAATGACATCTTGGAAGACTGTGCGTCATGATGTTGCCCACTGTGGTAATGTGCTCATAATGGTTGTAATGAAGTTATTCTCACGTATGTTTGAGTGTGTACTTTTCACAAGACCTTAGTCACTTGTTTACACGAGCAACAAGTGACATAATGTTTCGTGTTTGTGTCTCATTGTTGCAGCAACTCGGTCACTGTGCTCATTAGTGGTGACAACAGAGAGGTGAGACAGGAAACCTACAGGGACCCTCACTAACACTCACTTTTTAATTACTCATCACATAACAAAAGTTTACTTTGCAAAACAAGATGCAGCAGCTGCAACCTGACGACTAAATAAAACTGTAGATTCTGAACATATTATCAGAGATAACAGGAATCTGTCACTCATTCAGACATGACATTGTCATGAAATGTAAAGTATTGACTCGTGTACTTGTACACAAAGTTTCCGCCATTTTGCAGACTTTCAAATTAAACTATTCCAACCTTTTCGTTAACCACACCGCAGTCGCAATGAAGCGGTTGGGTTGGATGGAAGAAAGTACAAAGTACACGACTGTGACACTAGAGACCAGGTTCACGTCCACAGTCGTGTCTGTGGTTCAGGCAGCAGAAACACTTTGGTTCAGGTTCGGGAAAGATGGTGGTTTTAGATGAATTTAAACAAACACACTGTGTCTTAACATAGGGTTTGTCTCCGTCGGAGGCCACGGAGACCATGGCCGCTGAACTAAAGTGTGAGTGAGTGGTTTGGTGCAGCTTGATTGAATTGTGTATGTGTTTGTTATCACTGGATTGTAATGAGTGTCCTGGAGGCCTCAGAGGTCCCAGGAGTCTCAGTGACCAGCACATTAATTGAATTAAAAGCTTTGGTGAGGCGTTCACGGGGCGGCGGTCAGGGAGCTGCTGTCTCCTGGACTGGTCTGGCTCTAAGTCCGTGTTCCAGTTCTTCCCAAAGCTGCTTAAGGGGGTTGCTGTTTGAATGATCAGAGTTTAAATCACAGTATTGTATAAAATATGATTGTAGGCCAGAGCTTAACCCAAATCAGGACAACGGCCCCAGACCTAAAGTACCTGAACAGAAAGTCATCAAAGGAAAGGTTCATTATGTTCATCGTCAATTCCATTATGATGATGTTTACTGTGTAATGGTCAAATGGAGAAAGTCAGGGTTCACCTGAGTTATTCAGGGACCAGCAAAGTTCATCAGAATCCTGCCAGAAGTTGTTGAATTTAGTTGCGACAGCCGGAGGTTGATGGTGTGTTGTCAGCGACGTCCCTGCAGATCCCAGGAGCCCCCCGGGTGTCAGCGTCGCCCTCCGAGCTCTGATAAACATCTATCACTGATGCTCCCTCTTTGGCCCCATTGGGCTAATTACCACCAGATACTGTAAATAAGTGTTTGTTAGGCAGCTCACCGTGGACCTCACTAATGATCACCTTTGTTACAGAAACATCAGCCCTCATCAGCAGCTGCTGTGGCAACGGGAACACACCGGTGACGAAACTGTTTGAAACTGTTTCGGCAAGTTTTACAGAGCAAAAGTTTGGTGTTCAAGAGTCAACCCCAGTAACCTTATGACAACCACATACTGTACATACTGTATTCATGTTAGACAATTAGAATTAACGTCTTTCTGTCTGTTTTATTTGTTTTTCAGCAGTATTAGGCAAAAACTGCCGAACAAAATTTCTAAAAACTTGGTAGAATGATGGGACAAGAAAGAACCCATTATATTTTGGGGCAGATCCAGGAATTTGTATTACTTTCTTTAACATTGTGAGATCAGGCTTTTATTGACATTTGCACAAATTTCCCATGAAATAATTCATGGATTTTTGATGAACAAAAAGATAATAATAATCAATCATATTTAGGGGACTGATATCTAGGCGTGTGTGAGATTGGGTGTGGCTTGATATTGGGCCTTGGTGGAGGTTTGCACTCTGGTGGGTGACATTTCAGTTAACTGAGTATCCTCGTACATTAAAGGAAATAAGCTGTACAGTTGTACAGTTCTCTCTTTACGTGGTGAACAAAACTGAAATATTTTCTGTAAGCCGAATGGGATTAATTTCTAACTCATAGATATCAGACCTCTAGATAGGCCTTATTTTTTTCCAATCAAGATCCATAAATTATTCCCTGGAAAATTGAAAGACAGTAATGAAAACTTAATACTGGCTCGCCCCTTTGTCCAGATCCACACCAACATTTCGTGGATTCTTTCTTGCTCCATGTTCCGTCCTTCCACCAAGTTCACTGGAAATCTGCTCATCCTGCTGACGAACAGACAAACACAACGTATGGACGGGGTGAATACATGCCATATTAAAGATGTAGGCATATTAACACACATGCTACATGTTAATGGGGTTCATAAGGAATGGGACTGTCGGGGCCCAGCGCCCAGAGGCCGGTGTTCACATGTTCAGCTCCCTCCACTGCCCGTTGTTCGCCATGACAGTGAAGTGGACATCAAACTGAAACAGCACACGCATGCGTTTTTCTTTTGAACCTCACACACGTCACAATTTAACGTCTGCAGACATGATTGCATTCGTCCGCGCAGACTCGCGTTGGCAGGTCGTGTGAAGCGCTGGAGGAAAAGAAGCGGTTCCTTCATGTTGTGAGGGTTTTTCATGAGACTACGTCTGATCGTTTGAAATGTCAAATCATGAATGAACACAGGTTATTCCCGGGTTTTCTCTCTCGATCCGACATTGTCTTTAGAAGACGTCAGCACTGATCTTGTCTCAGCTCAGTATCGTTCTCTGAGTCATCAGTTTGTACTGAGTTGTTAATGTCCTGTGGGTGGAGCTCTCGTCACCAGGTGAGCAGCTGCTCCTCCGAAGCTTCTCAGCCGCACAGCGACTCAGTGTCGTTCACCTCCAGCGGCACAGAGACGGAGCAGCGTGTTTCACCTCATCACTTGGTCCACAGCTGCTTCACACATGACTTTGTAGAAAATAAATTGGTACCAGTGGCGCCATCTGCTGCCGACCCACCAGACTGCAGCACCAACACCAGTCTGACTGATGAGATGACGGAACGATGGCTCATCACTGAAACAGCTGTTATAGAATCATGTTGGTGTAAATCTCTGGTTATTATTTAAATATGATGAATCAAGTGAATGAGTGACTCAATATATATTCATTGGCAGTTTTAGTGATTGTGACTAACAATTCAGAAAAAGAAAGTACAATTAGTACTTTATATTATTATTATGAAAGATAAATGATCTGAACAAACGATAATTACTTGTTAAATCTCTAATCTAAAACTTAATCTCAAAATTAAAAAAAAAAAGAATCTTTCCTAACTTTTTTTTGTCCCAGTGGAATGACACTTGTGTGTTGTAAAGTTTGAAAATAAAAAAAGTCAGTCAACAAAGTTGTTTTAATACGAAAGGTTTAATGTATTTCATGGCATCAACAGTGTGTCATGTGTCAAACTCAAGTCGTGACAGAGAACAATTTGGCCTTTTTTAGTTTTACATTGTGTTGATCACAAACACTGCAGAAAAAGACATACGTTTAATAACTTGTGAAGTATAAAGTCACTTTAATATCTCTGAAATTTTCTTGTTAAAGGATTTTACAGTTAAAAAAATACACGTGTCAGTGAATACAGGTTTAGGCAGAACACAAGTATAATATTCTTTAAGATCATTTCTGCAGGGAATCCGAAATAATTCAGTCATGAGATTAACACATTTATTTGTTTTAACGTGAAGATCCTCTCCTCTACTTGTCTTTTCCTTCTTTCATCGCCGTTCTTGACTTTCTACAACCGTTCCCTCCATCTTCACCTCCTTCCCTGTTTCACTGTTCTGTTCAATTTCTTTTGTGGATTGTGTGAGTTGATTGTAAATGTACGAATATTAGTAGATGACATGGATTCAGGAGTTGATTCCAGCTCCTCCAGTTTGGGAATACAGATATATTTTACATGTCATGTTGTGTACTTGCATTCAGTGATATCAATGTGATTAAAACGTTTAAAAAAAATCCGGCATGCATTTTTAAGTTGTCAATAAATAATCACAAAGAAATATGCATGTAAAAAATATAACATTGGCAATCGTAACATTTTAAAACTGGGATTATTAGTGTGTTGGTGTTCATCTGTGAGACAAAGTGTCATTGTGTAAACATATACATATTTGATCTTGAGAAACTTGAAATTTGAAGAAATTAATCTTCAAAACTAATTTTTCATTGAAATAAGGGGAAAGTGCTTAACAAAATTTAAATGAATCCATCTGACATTAATATCACATCATCTTCCTTAAATAAATTGAATGAAGTGGGAAGGATCCTCTTTGTCTAGCTGCATCAAACTTGACCTGCTGTGTTATTCTGTTCAGCGCCATCTTGGTTTTTTGAAACCAGGAGTAACCGTATTTGGAGAAGGGGGTGTGGCCTGACTGAGAGCTCATCCACTGCACATACACATGAGCCCAACGGACGGCGCCAGCTGTCAATCACGTCATCCACACCCCAATGCATATGTTGTATTATCTATGTGACTGTAAATAGACCATAATGTAGCAAATGAACATCATGTGTTGAAGAAGACTCGAAACTAGAGATTGAACCATACACTCCTCCGGAAAATGTTTTACTGACGTTATGAATCAAGTGAGAAGTAGAGTCACTCTTTTCATAGACTTCTATACAAACAACCAGGGGAGTCGCCCTCTGCTGGTCACTACAGAGAATACAGGCTTCGGTCACTGGCGCATCGTCCTCACTTTCCGGAGCTGGAGTCTACGCCCATTTCTCCAATTCTCGGTCAACTGTTCCCACGTTTTAACCGATCGATTGGAGGAAAAGAATAATTTCAGATTATCTCTGCACTGAGGGCACTAACTGCTTCAGTATCATCCGCCTGAATTAATTAGGAATAAAGATGCAAAAAAACTGTATTTCCAGCATTTTGAAATCATAAAAACTACGTTGTTATGGTCTTAGACCTAGTAGTCTCCAGCTGCTCATGAAATATCACATCAGATATTATCCGACCGCTGACACTTTACCCAGGTGAGAGCATATGGACCGACCAGTCCAATGGGAAACGAACTACAGCCCCAGTAGTTCCTTTAAGATCAACGCAAAATAAATAGATTTAGCAAATGTAAGTGAAGCTGTGCTCTTTGAATAAATATATAAACCTCCATGTTGACACATTTTAGGAACCGGAGATCCAACAGAACTGTTTCTCATCCGGTTCCAATTTCAGCTTCGGATCAAACTAACTCACTGGGTCAGTTTCCATTCACACGATTCATCAAACACTCGTTGGCTGTTGTCACCTTGAACCTCACTCAGAAGTTATTCTGTTTGGTTTGTGATCGTTAATTCTGTGATTCATTTGGGGAAGAAATTTTATTTTTATGGCAACTTTACAGAAACGATTGATGCAACACGTGGGTTAAAAAATAGCAAAAAACTTTGCGTGTGGGAAACCACACGTCAGCAAAGAAACACATTCGATGAGATGCTTTCATCATCTGTGGCTTTAACACTGATGTAAGAACGTGAACTCCTTTCATGTGGTTTAAAACCCACAGATCTTAATTCTCTCAATTCCGGTTGAAATCCCTGTTATGACTGGAAACTCGTCTAAAATTCAAATCCTGCTCTTAGATTTAATGGAAAGTTAAACAAAGCATTTTTTTTTTTCCGCGTATCAACTCGCCGCCTCCTTTCCCCTTTTGACCCTTTGAACCCGGCTCTGCGTCAGATGGCTTTTCCCAGGATGAGGATGCTCATGAGGAAGACCATGATGAAGAACAGCCACATGAAGAATCGATCCATGACCTTGGCGACCTTCCTCCATTCCCCGATGCGCAGCTGCGCCGCTCGCTGGTCCTGGTACTGGTTGGCAATGTACTCGACGTCCTTGCGCAGCCCCTGGTGCTGGCAGACGCACCGGGTCTTCACCAGGATCTCCCTCCGGCCCCCCCAGGCTCCGCCCCCTCTTTCTTCTTCTCCTTCTCCAGCTCCGCCGACACCTTTCTTTTCCTCAACGCGCTCCTCTCCTCCTGCACGGGCGCCGCCCGACTCCTCCCCCTGCTCCTCGGGTCCGCCGGCAGCTCCCTCCTCCTCCGAGTGGTCAATGGTCACGAGCAGATCCTCCTTCCAGCCGCTCTGGTTGGTCACATCCTGCCCTGCCCCGTCCTGTTCCGCCCGCCCCCCCCAGGCCTGTCCGTTCACGTCCCAGCTCGGTCCTCTGGGGTTGCCACCGTTGGCGGATGGGGCGTCAGACTCCTGCTGAGACAGAGGCTGTTTCCTGGACGTCCGACTGCAGCAGTTCTCTCCGACCTCGTAGACGAAGCAGATGCGGGCGAGGTGGTTGAGGATGAAGTGCTCGGCCCATTCCGGGACGGGCCGAGCCTCTGGGCCGCAGTGGTGAATGTTCATGATGAAGATGGTGAGCGCTGTTGAAGCGGTCACCATCGTCATGGTAGCGATGTAGTACTTTCCTGTTGAAGAAGAAAACTGTATATCATTTAGAGGCTCTGTAAAGGAGCAACACGTACGTTACGTTTCTTAATGAACGCTTGATAAGAGCTTCGACTGTCGCTGCATTTCAAAGACTAGAATGTGACTCAGTCACGCTCAAACCTGCACCACGGCCCAACAGTTAGTTACCTAAAGTCGCACCGAATCACACACACTGACAGCTGATCAGTCCCCAAGATGTGCCTGATGTGATTGTGTCATTAAGACCAATGAAATATAACCTGTGAAAATGAAACATACCTTCACCAAGCCTAATAAATCCTGGATCATTTAACATGTTTCTTCAGTTAATTATGACACGGTCAATTCATACATGAAGAGACAATAGAAACAAGACACGTTGGATTTGTCTTCATTTCTTTGTTTTTCTATGTTTTCCATGTCTCATTCCATCCGGAGACGTCGCGCCTGTTGTTACATCCTGCGTTTACTGGAAACATTTCACTTCCTTCAACTTTTTTTCCCACCTCTGCAAGAGGCGTCTACAGTGTGTCAGACTGTGGAACATGAATTATAACAACGCATGACAATATGGGAAGTCAGAAAAGATAAACATGAACGTGTTGTTCCTTCCTGCAGCGGATTGACTGTTCAACCAGTCGACGTTCTGCAGTGAAAACTCACTCGGGTTCAACTTGGTTCAATGTGGAACACACAATTTCATTTATGTTATCTGATGTGCAATTTTAGATTCTGTTCACACTGTAAATATTTGATTTACATTGTGTGTGTTAATTCGATCTTTATATTTCCGTTTATTCTGCATGCTTATTTAGTTATTTATTTATTTCATTCATTAATTTTTCCTTGTTTTTTAAACAAATGTACTTACACAGCCTTGTCTTTTTTTAATTTGCTTTTATTTATTTCAAAATCTTACCACGAACAGAAAAACTCACACATTTTACATACAATAGTACAAATAAATTCATGGTGTAATAATCATTCTGAATTTTCCATTTAGCAAATTCTTAATCTAATCCATCATATTGCGATGTAGTTAAAACTCTTAAAAGCCTATTGCACTCATAAGAAAAGAAAAGATAAACCCCATCAGGTCAAACTTAACAGCAACGAGTCACGTAAAAGAGAAATATCTAGAAAAAAATTAAAATACTAACTTCACCATAATCTGAAAAGAACAATAATGTAAATTCCCACGGAACTAATACCCGTCTCCATAGACTCATGGTCACATGGTTATAATGACAAATCATTACTATTCAGCTTCATAGTTGCACTTTATTCCACCTGTTTAATTCACATTTCCGATAATTTATTTCTCATTGTTCGAAATAATGGCAATCGGGGCAGTTTGGGGTTTTGGACTTGACAGATGATCAGAGGGGCGGAGTTTTTCCCTCCATCACTACTGCAGGGGTTGAGGAATGGGTGGAGTGTCTCGTTGAACGAGCACCCGGTAAAGGAGTAGATGAGAGCGACAGCGTCGACATCGTAGAAGGAGACCAGACCCTCCTCATAATCCACAAACACCCCCACCTTCTTGGGCAGATGATTCAGAGACAGATGGATGCGTGATTCAGCGAAAGCTGTGCACTGGTTTTCCTTCTTTAACGATATCGTCCAGTATCCGTTTTGAGGGTTTAGCATGATTTGCCCCTTCCTGTTGACCGACTCTCTGGCCACTCCCAAGTCCCACTTTGTCTTCCCTTCAACCTGGACCTCAAAGTAAAATCTTCCTGAGGTAAAACTCTGCTTTCCAAAGACACTGGCATAGAAGGAAAATCTCTTTGGATTGTCTGGGAGATTTTTGCTGACGCGACCGAACTTCACCTGCTTCTTATCTTCAGACACGACGAGCCAGGGATTCGCTGTGTCGGGATCGAGCGTCACGTTTGCTGCGTACTGCTGGGCCCTCTTCAGCTCGGCCTCGAAGAACTTCTTTACCTCTTCAAAGAGCATCGTTTGCAGCTCAGCTACAAAAATTTGCAATGTACCCTTATATGATGGTTGACAGACACTGATGTCCTTCCAGTTTTTGGTGGGAGGAGCCTCCGGTAGGGAAGACACGCTTTGGAGGAAGTGGAGGTGGTCTTCAGAACACAAGAGCTTCCCCAGCTCATCGCTTCTCTTCACCAGGTCAACGACTTCCTGTTCCAGCTCTGAGATCAAGGCTTTGGCCTGAGTCTCCAGTGGTCTCTGCTTGTCACTGATCGTCTCATTAAACTCCGCCAGGCGTCTGTCGACGTGCTCCCTCAGAGCAGTGAAGACCCGAAGAGCCTCTTCTTTCTCTCGGTTTGCATTCTCCTCACTGACCTCCAGGGAGTGTTTGAGCTGCCCGATCATCATCCGTCTCCTCTGGATCATCTGCTGAACTTCAGCCTCTGTCTTGTCCAGCTCAGCCTTTCTTTCCTCGTATTGGTTTTTCATCGGGACGACATCATGTGACCTGTGCTCACAAATCATGCAGAGTAGGCAGACATATGTCTGGTCCATTCTGCAGAAGAGCTCCATGGGTTTGTCATGCTTCACACACATACGACCCAGCAGATCTTTCACAGGACGGACCAGCTGGTGGTTTCTCAGACCTTGCGCCGTCAGATGAGGCTCCAGGTGAGATTCGCAGTAGGAGGCCAGACACACCAGGCAGGACTTCAAGGCTTTCCCCTTGGTTCCGGTGCAGATGTCACAGGGAACATCTTCTGCCGTGGCACGCGGTACCTCGAGGTTCTTCCTCTCGCCTTCCTGTCGGACCTGATCTGCCATCTGTGAGATCAAAGTATTGACCCGCAGCTCAGGTCTGGTGTAGAAAACCTCCTTACGCACGGGACACTTGCAGGGGATATTGACAGCCCAGTGCTGGGAAATGCACTTCATACAGAAGTTGTGGCCACACGGCGTGGCGACGGGGTCCATGAACACATCCAGACAAATGGAGCACACAAACTGGTCCCCACTCAGCAGAGAGCCGGAGGCCGCCATGTGTGCACGCTGAGAACAGATGTCAAAGTGTGAAAAACTCAACTGGAATTCTTTGTTTGAGAAAATATCAAACTGAATTCTGTCATACGAGGGAACGACCCGCCTGAACAGAGAACATGTTGAGAGTCAGCAGCTGCACTCACCAGTGTTTCCCAGTGACTCTGTTGTGTTGTCAATTCGGTCCTGATGAAATCAGTTCAGTAGTTTCTTTAGAAAAAACGCAAACTAAAAGTATTTTTTCCCTGAAACTAACTTCTCTAACTAGAAAACACAGAGACTCATCTCGACTCCGGCTCTGCTGCGGCTCTGACAATAGATCATGTGTGGAATGACTTATTGCAACTGGAAGGAGGATTTGTTGCATTACTGGTTTGGGGATAATTTTTTTGTGACACATGTTTGGCTCAATGGAGTCATTAATCTAGTGCATTAATAATGCACAGGCTGACAGGAGGACATGACAGGAGGTTACAAACACAACGTTCCTGTGATGTTAAACACTGGTGGAACATCCTTCATTTGTTTTTCCAAATCCTGAGACAACTTTTTTGCAAAAAAAACAAATTTGACATGAGAACTTTGGGACAACTCATAGGGTCCGTCCCATTTCCCCCACTTGCACCCGTCTGTTTATGCATTCCTGTGTAGGTTCAAGGGGTTAGGGGTTATCTACCCCTTCAAAGCACTTCAAACTGCCCTTCACTCATGGGGCGGTCAGATGCTGACATCAGGTGGAGCCACAGAATGGAGGCGTAGGGCCAAGTGAGGGAAATGACAGGACCCATGGTGTCAAAACTAGGTGATTCTATTTTACAAGAATTATGAAAACACAACTACTTTACAGTCCCTCTGACCTGCAAAACAATAACCATGGTTGATTTGGAAAGTTGTTGAAAATATTTGGCGTAATATTTTCTCAACGCGTGAACGACTCTCACAAAAGGTTCTGCTCACCTATGAGCGGGACGCTCTCGGAGGGCGGCATGCTCTCAGCCACCAGCAGCTGGAACACGGTGAGGGCCAGCAGCACCGTCACACCGAGAGAAACCTTCTCTCCGGAATCGGCCGGCAGGTAGAAGCCCAGCGGAGCCAGGAAGGAGATCATCATGCAGGGGATGAGGAGGTTGAAGATGTAGAAGGAGGCGCGTCTCTTCAGGTGGAGGGAAAAGGTGATGTCCGGGTACGGCTCCGAACAGCAGCCATACAGGATGACATTTTTCTTGGCTGGCATGCCCAGGACCTAGTTATAAGACATTAAAATACTTCAGACTTCGTCAAAGAACTGTCAAACACCTCGTTGTGGACAGATTGACATGGCAACGACTAACCTCCCACTCCACATTGTCGACGTAGTCGGACAGGTCAGCGCTGTCCAAGGCGTTGAACAAGTCCATCTGGTTCCCGTTGTGGGTCCAGGAGCCGAACGTCAGGTGGCAATGCTGCATGTCGAAGGGGAAGAAGGCCACGTCGACAGAGCAGGAGCTTTTGGTGATGGCCGGCTGGTCCCACATGACCTGACCGTCGTTGCGGAGAACAACGTTGGTCTCCATGGAGCTGGAGAATTCATCGTCTGCACTGTGGAGGAGAGAGTGGACAAGGTGAAGGCAGGAGTCCTAACTCACGTCTCCACGCCAACGTCCTACACACACACCTACCTGTTGTACAGAACAATATCAGGCCTCCAGACGTAGCTGCTGGGTATGCGGATGGTGTCCAGGCCGTCGTAGTCCTCCTTCTCCCAGGTGAGGTAGGCGTCCCTCCACACCTGCCGTATCCACAGGTAGGTGGTCAGGATCTGGTTGCGCTCGTCCTGGTGAAACAACACAGACGCAATCAGTGTGGGTATAAATATACACAACATGAGCGTGTGGATTAGCACTCGGGGCGCGGTTACCATGTCGATGATCTGGGAGAGAGTGATCTGCAGCGTGACGTTGATGATGTGGTCGGTGTCCTCCACCGGCCGCAGAGCGTTGGTGTAGTTGGAGAACAAGTCGGTCATCAGCTTCTGAGCGAAGCGTCCGTGAGCGGCCAAGCAGTCTGCAGAGGGGAACAACATTGTTTTTCAGGTTTATCACTCAATCAACCTTCATTTGATACAGCACCTTTCATACAGGTGCTTCACAATTGACAGATAAGACTCATACTCAAATTCGTATTAGTCTGGAACCTCTCGGTTCATCTTCGATTTACAAATGCTCGTTCCTCAGCGGCAGCCATCTTGGTTGTTTACAAAAGTCGCTTCTGTCTGCGTCGTAGTATAAACCCCGCCCACTATCAGAGAATCGGTTGTGATTGGACCAGCGAGTATTCTGCCGGAGGGAAATCACTTCCCTTATGGAGGAGATCCAGACTGTGAGTCTGGCAGAGTTCACCTGGGTCCCAGGCTAGAAATACTGTAAAATAAATTTAAAAATATATAATAATAAGAAAAAAATATAAATAAATAGAAGAACAAAAGTTAGTAAAAGGAGATGGAAACATGCTGATAATATTAACAGGTCAAATGGAATACAGATTACAACATTAATGCAATAATAAAAGTGACTGAAGTAAAGTACATAAACTAAACGTCAGGCTGAAGAGAGGTTTTACGATCACGTTCAAAGACTTCAACACTTGCAGCTGCTCTCAATCATGCAGCTCAGTCCGTCACACACACACACACACACACACACACACACACACACACACACAAACCCCATTTCCCCATTTAATTAACACGCTTGTCTCCTCAGGTTTTACACATTAATCAGAAAACGTCTGCAGAACTGCAGCAGACTGATAATTCCTCTAAAGCTCATAATAATGACGATGTGAACTGAATTCTGACAAACTCAAGAGAGACAATCACGACTACACGGTGACTTTTCACTCCACCCCCAACATTCATAAACACTTCTGTTTCTAACACTTTGAAGCTCACTCAACTTTTACCAGCCAGATACGGACACGGAGGTGGTAACACGCTGACAGAGTTGTGTTTTGGCAAACAGTCAGAACTAAGAGGACGAACGCTGCTGGTGAGGTTCAGTCTGATCCGGCGGATGAAGAATGGAATCCTGAGATCTGAAGAACAGAATTATATTTCATTCCTATCTGATGAAGTCTCTGTATGTCAGAGCAGATAAAGGCCGCGTCTGAACCCTCAGGCTGACGGAAGCACACACAGCCCAGTAACCATATAAGTAGAAGACCAAATGCCTCGGACAGCAAACACTTGACTTTGGTAAACTGATCAGCTGCGGCCGCTCGTCTTCAGGCAGCCGTGGAATGAGAAACATTCTGTTTGCCTCTTCACCAAACCCGTCGAGCCTGAGGACCAGGCCGCGCCTCACAGGTGCTATCAGGTTGATGAAGTGTAATGATGATGATGTAATGACCATTTGAGAGAAACGTACGAGAGATTACTGAGAGAAAAGCGTTCTGTATTTGCAGAAAGTCTCTGGTCGGCAGTGGCGTAACGGTGCAATCAAGGTTCTTTTAAAAAGACGCGGCGATGCAGCAGCTGTCGGATGATGGATGAGGTTCACACGTCCACAGCTGCAGCGGCATCGACGCTCTGCTGCAGACAGACTGCAGCCCACCCCCAACCCCCCCTCTCGCTGAGACACTGAGACTGGACCGAACACACAAACTCCTAAATCGATTCCTGACCAATGTCAAAATACTTGGACAGAACGTTCAGATGATTTTCTCAGATTTGTCACGAGGGGGCAAATGTCTGGAGCCAATGTTCCTCGAGATATTTGTCCATAACTTTTGCTGCCAGCTCCCCCAGTACGATGTCCAGAGACTGTCAGAGAGAACACAGCAGGACAATCTGTAACCGTCACAGAATGTCCCAGAGATCTTCCTGCAAACTCGGACAATCTCCTGCTGCGTTCAACATGTATGGAAAGGTAAAGTCTGGAAAATGGCAATTTTTGGGGACATTTCTGTGGGTCGAGAAAGATTCCATAAACATTTTGGGGCGGATCCAGTTAAAACATCTGGATCTTACAGATGTACATCTGGATTCATAAGGAGCTCCACTGACTGATGTTGTACTTTGTAATGCAATATCTCTTCATCCTCCTCATTACAGACCACGGACTGAGTGAGCTTTTAAGTAACTAAAAAACAATAAAAATACAGAAAAGTAAAAATAGAATTTTATATAACACGTGTAAGATCTATCATAATCTTCTAGAAACCCACTTTCAGGTTCCAACCTCCAGGCTGGGAACCACTGACGCACCAGAATGATCGTACAACATGTATGTTTCTCGTTCGTTGATTGTGAATTAAGTTAATAGTAATAATAAAGAGCGATGCAGGAAAAGCTCCGGAGTTCACAGCTCCGAACACTCAACAGCATTCAAGGACAAACCGAGAGATTCTACAGTCGTGAATCTCTCTCTCGCGCGCTGGTTCAACGACATGCCTTGCACAAAAAAGGAAGTGCACAAAACCACAGGCTGTTCTGACCTTCAGATAACAAGAAAATAATATATCATAGAAAAGGCTGTAAGAAGAGCAAAAGAAGGTGACGGAGCGGCGTGAACATCCTTTGTACTAAAATGGAAATGTGGAAATGAATCTCTGAATGTGCCCGACACACACGAACAACGGGACGTCTCCTCGTGTGGAACCTTCTCCGCTGCCCCGTTGATCTTTTTAAGGGACAAGGATTAATACGTGATTAAGTCATGTATCTCAATATAACAGTTCCCCTTAAGAACAGCCAAACCAACAATGTTTTATGGTGCGTTCTGATCACGTTACTGGTCGGAGCATCATTTGTGTTATATTTTATATATATATATATATATATATATATATATATATATATATATGGTCCCCTCTTTGGCACCAGATGTCAATATGAGAATCTCTACACTTATTTGATTTCCGCGTCACTGCGTCACACGAATCTTTCGCCCAAGTTCAAATATGTGAAGTCATGCTGGTGAAACGTCTATTCACGACTTTGCATCGACTTCGTATGTAATGTCCGTCGCCCGAAATCTTTTTTGCTTTGCTTTTGGTCTGAACGCACCGTCATACTGTATCTCATCACTTTGACCTTCCCACCCGGAAACCTCACCAACAGTCCCTCCAGAAGACATCTTCTCATATACAGGTTCATAATGTCAAAGCCCCAGTGTGTAATTTTATCATCTGGTGGTAAAGTGTCAAACCGCAACCAACTGAGCGACCGACAGGGGACACTTTATGGCGGCGCACCGCTGATTCCATTTCTGGTGTCCGGCAGCGTCTGAAAATTTCAATGTGACCACGACGTATTCTGGACCGTTTAGTTCAACACGACGTAGAGACATGGAGACTCACACGGAGGTCGGTCCACCTCATGGAACTCTATTAAACTCATTCAGAGTTGATTATACTCATCCAGAGTTGATTATACATTCATGAACATGCTCTTGTGTTCAGTAAACACACGAGTTTCCTGCAGCTCCTCTTTCACAACCTCCGTCTGAAACACTTGGTTTCAGCTCCTGTCTCTTTAAGGCCCCATCCACCCAATGAAGCCCAGTCTGCTCTGATTGGTCAACTGGGACGGCGTATAGGAAGTTCTCTCGCTCTAGTTTTACCCGGCTTTGTTTGGGGGCCTGTCAGACCAGCCGCTTGTCGTGTCTCATGAACGTCCGACGTCACGATGGTACGGAAGTATCGCAGAGTCGGGGGGGAGGAGCTCCCTTCACCATGGACTCACAGAACCATGGACACTCATAAATCTCAGTCCACTAAATATTTTTTCCATCAAGATCCATCAGTTATTCTCTGGGAAATTGGAGGGAAATGTCCCAACAAACGTTCCACATCTCACAAGGTCACAGGAAGTGATGAGTAAATCCTGGATTCGCCCCAAATGTGATGGGTCTTTCTTGGTCCATGTCCCGTCCAGTGTCATTGAAATCTGTTGACTCGTTTTTGCGTTATCATCATGCTGTTGGCTGAAAAGAACCAACCACCAAACGGATCGGGGTGAAAACATAACCTCCTGGGCATTGTGCATGTGTCGGGGACTATTTTCTTCGGAGGATTAATTCTCGCAGCAGGACTTTGTTGGTGTGGCTCCTTAATCTGCTTTACGTGTTTTTGGAAAACAAATATATCGGACTTTGGTCACAGGAGTCGCTCTGTGTTGAATGAGAAGAAAAAATATAGAAAAATGCATGTTTGTTAA